>NC_084604.1:34904591-34997091 GCF_033807715.1 Cololabis saira | reverse complement strand
CAAATACTTTTTCCCGGCCTATCTGTGCAATATTCCACCACATGTGTAGTTATATGTTATTATCTGTATATAGGATCTCAGGTCTTGACACGACTATTTAAAAATGCACCTTAGCCTTTTTATATTATTTATATTTCTTGTATCTGTTTGCACTGTCTTGCACTGGAGAGGTGACGCTGCTTTTAATCTCACTGTATCCATGTATAATGGCAATAAAGTATTCTATTCTATTCTATTCTAACACACAGATGCTTAAGTGTGTTTAAGGGAAGCACTGAGTGGCTTCAGTGAATAAGAGACAGACAAGAAAATAAAGAAATGTCTGCAAAAAAAATAGAAAAATAAAAATGATGATGATTATTATTATTATTATTATTATGGTAATTATTATTATATAATATATATATATATATATATATTATAACAATAATAATAACAATTTTATTACAAAAATTATAAAAACTGAAAATCCCATAAAACAATCTGCATGCATATCTGCATGAATTACAGTTGTTTATATGATTGTTCAGACTTAGTAACTAAGTAAAAAGTATTTTTTGTAAATTTATACTGTTATATAAAACAACCATGAAGTTATTTTAGAAGTAAAACAGTCACGCTTGTTTAAAAATATCTTCATTTCCCTGTCTTATGTAGAAGTAAAATAATATATATTTAGGTGTCAGGCATTTGGAGAAGAAAAAGGGTAAAGTAAACTCAGACAGACTTTTGAATTGAATTGAATAATGATTTGCCTCTTTTTCATGTTTATCATATCAATTATTTTACTTTTGAAAAAAAAAATGTGCTTAGATTCTTGTTCCAACTGTAATTAAACTTATTTTTTTAAAACAAGAACTGCTGACCTTTCTGTTTATTATTCATATTTTTAGACCTAGGGTTTTACACGTTATTTTCTTTATTATATCCCTGTATATTTTTTTTGTTTTGTGTACCTTTTTTATGTTTATGATTGGTGTTATTATTTATTTGTATCATTACTGTATGTTGTGCACTGTATTGCAGTTGTCATGATCTTGGTTGCTTCCCTTTTACTATATGTTGTTGTTGTTGCTATCCTGTTACTTTATGGAGCAATAAAGTGAATCCTATCCTATTTTATCGATATGTTATCAGTGTGACGGGAATTTATGGTGCAGTGATTTTGAAACAGAGTGAGAGCTCTTACTTTCTTGTACCTTTGCTGGGTGTCACCGCTCGTTGGTTGTGGGACGTCCTAACGACAGCCCATGGAAATGACCCATAATAACCTTTGCTCAAACCTCAAACAGGCTGAGCAACCTTTTCCAGTGACGCTGCGTCTCACCTGAGCTGAGATGATACATATCACGGGTAAAGGCTATCTACAAGTCTTTCCCATGAGAATACAGTAATTAAAAGGTTGGTCATGACAGAGATACACTGAACAATTCATTAACTTGCCAGGTTGGGACTTTAGAAAGTATAGCATAAGTTTTCCAGAGCGTGTGTTTTCATTGAAATGTTTTATTAATTGTTTTAACTCCACAAGCAATGCAACTTTATTTTTTAGAGCATATTTCAAATACAGTGGCAATTCAAAGTGGTTTACATAGGGCCAAGGCATCCGAATATTAAACACAATAAACATTAAAAGCAGGAATAAAATCCATTAAGACAAAGTAACATCCAATCGAAACAACAGGTGATTAAAAAGAAGAATAAAAAAGAAAAGAAAAAATGATTAGACTTGATAATGAACAACAGTGCAGTTACCATACTATAATAGGTGTGGAGAAAATTAAATGAATCAAAGGTGCAGGTAAACAGCAGTGACGTGAATTAAACGTAACATGAAACTAAGGGATGGTGTTAAACTTCAACTTCCCAACGGTTTGCACACGTGTTGTATCTTACGCTGCCTACCAGGTAAGACACTCCCGCTGGAAAAGTTCAGCAGCAGTGAATGTGTTTTTGTTGGCAACTAGGCGACGTTTACCCTCGTGGACACACCCTGTAATTAAGACGTCATTCTGTTCCAGAAAAATCAAGTTATTGATCTGCATTAAACATTAACAGAGAAAAAAAAAACTAATAAGATTGCTGAAGCTTCTAAAACTGAATTATAAAACGTCCAGTGCCTGACTGAAACCTGGAAGGAAGTGGTGACCCATAATCTTTGAAGAAGAAATGTGAAATCGTAACAGTTATGAGATGAGAGTACCTACATGTTTGTGAAAACTAATCAAATAAGATCAACAGTAGTTACTGAGACCAGTAGAAAAATAAGGCTTCAGCGTTGAAACATAAAGATGAAATGAGATAGAAATAGGATCTCATGGCTGTATTATGAAGCATGCTGACTACTTGAATATATTAAAAAGTAGATATTTTTCTTTCTCTTTTTTCTTTTAATTCCCTGATGGCAGGAACATATTCCAACAATTCATCAGGCTCATACTCTTAAACTTTGGGGTGCACTTGTGATTTTTTTATACAGTTTTCATACTCTCACAGGATCAATACAAAAATGTACAGCATGTGACTCTGGATGGAAATAAATCTTGTGACATTGCATAAGCTCAGAAATAATGATGCCACAATGATTGCATGCTGTAATGAAAACTAGAAGTTGTTCAACAAAATGTTATGTGATTTATTTTTTACTTTTTACCCATATTCTGTTTGTGATAGTGCAGTTGTATAAAAAAAATAACAAACTTGCTCAACAAGATGTATATTATTATCATCATTGTCAATTAATCGTTTTGAACCAAACACACATAATGGGCCTGATTTACTAAGATCCTAAATAAAGAGTACTAAATTGCGTTTAAAAAAAGTTTGCACGTGCTGTTGTTGTGTGTTTTGCGGGTGATCAACTAAGAATGCTTGCGCAATTGATAACAGGTGCAAACCGCAGTATTTAAATGAGGTGTTGCGCGTCTTACGGTTTGCACCATGGAGAGTCTGGATGGAAAGCAGGATAGTCGCAAGCGCAAAATGAAATTTGACGAGTTGGAGTTAGAGATATTAGTGGAAGAGGCAAATAAACATTCATGAACTACAGCAAAGAAATTTAAACATTACCAAAAGAAACGCAATATGGGAGAAAATCTGCGATAGAATAAATGCAGTTGGTAAGACAAAAAGAACGGCAGATGAGGTTAAAAGAAGGTGGTGGATATAAGGCGAAGAACTAAAGAAAAAGTGGCCTTTAATAAAACTTGTGCAACCATTTTTAAAATAGCATGCAGCAGAATAAAGACTCTCTCTCTGCGTATTCTTTGATTTTGGATGTCGCCTCCTTGCCACAATAACAGCAGCCATCGGTGCGTAATGCTGGGCAGATTAGCACCTTCCTTTCGAACGTATTAAATACAGACACAATCACAATCCGCAATAACTTTCAGGTTTGGTAAATATCATTGCGTGTGGTAAATGGAGATATTTGCATCTTTCCCTCCCAGTATTTAGCGCTTTCTGGCGGGTACGCCCCATATTGATTATTCATCAGGGCAAAAGTACTAAATGAACAGCGTGTGCTATTTTGCTCATTTGAGAGGCGCAGTCCTCTTTGCACGCTGTTAGTAGATCAGCTTGCACATTGGTTTGCGGGTGATGTCAAGTTTGCACACGTTTTTACGCACGCAAACCTTTAGTAAATCAGGCCCAATGTTGGCTAAAAGCATTCACATTGCAAATCCTTCGATTCCTGCAGGGGTCTTTCAATGTGGAGTTCATGCTCTTCTGGTGCTTGCACAGACTTTCTCCAGGTAATCTGGTTTTCTCTCAAACTCCAAAAAACATGTCTTGATGGCTCTAAATTAATTGTAACATTGACTTTGTAAAAGCATATGGCTCTGTGATGGACACAAAAAGTAGATTTACCTTTCAATCTTCTTTTCCTAATTATTATATTATAATTATCTCTCTGCAATGCTGGAAGAATCTCTTTTCAAAAACATTTTACTGTTTAATGCATTCATGTAACAATGCTAAGTATTTATTTGTAACCTCCTGACATACTTAATAGCAGTGTTTTTATTTCATGTCCACAGATAAGGAGAGGACTTCTGCATTCAGAGATTGCAGGAACAATGGTATTTCCTGGAATCTTGTGATGTACCTCTAGGTCGGACTTCCTGCTCTTTTCCTGTTTGGTAAAAGGTTTTAGTGAAACGTGCATAGGGGCACAATTTTTTATATCAGCAAGGTTATAATGCTGTACTTGCTGCACCCTGTCTGAACTATTTGCATGCATTTGTTTGTTCGATGATTATTATCATGAATATAATGAACACTCCTCCACACTTAGTCAAAAACCAAAAGCAACTCCAACTTGAATCTTGTAGTTTTCATAAACTTTTTCTGAACTTGAACGATATAAATATAAAACAGTACACTATTGAAAAACAGATTTCTATTTATTCACTTTTCAATATCACATGTAGATTATAGCGCCTAACAGTCACGTGACCAACTACTACTGATGACGGTTTAAAGCT
This sequence comes from Cololabis saira, assembly GCF_033807715.1. Classification (NCBI taxonomy): domain Eukaryota; kingdom Metazoa; phylum Chordata; class Actinopteri; order Beloniformes; family Belonidae; genus Cololabis; species Cololabis saira. The sequence continues at coordinate 34,992,604 of NC_084604.1, read as the reverse complement.
TTCACTCACACACACCAACCCCCCATCCCTCCACCCCTCCAGAAGTGAATGGGGGTAATTAACTAACTAACTAACTCTTTGCACTATTCTGCACAACTGTACATAGTATAATTCCACTGGACTTTTTACCAACTACCTCTTCACACTGCTGTAAATACTTCCACACTCATGTGAATGCTGCAATCACCCATGTATACTGTAATTTACTGTGTAAATCATATAATCACATCTCATCTGTTCGTGATATATATTGTCATTCATTCATATCTGACCTGCACCTTGTAGCAACTGTTATTTATTAATCTGCACTGTTTGCATACATATTTATATATATGTACATGCACTACTAATATGTATATGTACTCGAGTTGTAAAAAAAAAATCAGGGAGTCGGGCTGAGTAGGTACTAGTGGAAAAGCGCCATAGGTGACTGACTGCACTCACAGCCGAGCAGTTGGACAGCAGACGCCGTTACTAGGATCCTGTCTTTGCTTCGTACGTCTCCACCGATGTGAGTGCACTCCATCCCGGAAAAAGAGAGTAGTATAGTAGTATAGTATAGTATAGTAGTATAGTAGCCGACCGAGCCGAGGCAGAGGCCGCTCATCAGGAGCCCCCGACTGCCTGGATGTAAGCTGTTTACACACAGATACGTTATGTGAGCACAGACGCCCCTGCAGGACGTCACCTGCTACAGTTTAGAGTTTAGAGTTTTATTTGGATCCCCATTAGCTACAGAAAAACTGCACCTACTCTTCCTGGGGTCCGACACATAATACACAGTACATACAGCAAAATATTAAAAGCAAACCTAAAGAAGTAGCATATAAAAAAGAAAGGAAAAACAGAAAATAAAGAACAAATAAAAAGTCATTCTGTTTAACATTTAGATATAAATAAAACAATACATATTCATACATTTTATGACATCAACAAATTCAAACAATGTTTGTACCAATAACTCTTTTTTATAAATATTCATTTATTTATATTATATTACATATATATAAATATATATATATATATATATAATATATATATATATATATATATATATATATATATATATATACTCTTTTAGGAGCATACAGTATATACATATACATATACACACACACACATATATATATATATATATATATATATATATATATTTATATATATATATATATATATATATATATATATATATATATATATATATATATATATATATATATATATATACCGTATATATATATAGCTTACACTGGATTCTGTTTGTCTCCATGAACCCTCAAAGAGTAAATGCAGGTGAAGTCAGTGTTTCCCCAGTTGGTTTCAATCTGGATCTTCACGTAACTGAAAACAGTGTTATCTGCATTATTCAGTTGGAAGAACTGAAATCCACTTCCGCCTCGATCATACTCCATCGTTCCCAGAAATGTACCTTTCCCATCGGCCGTCTCCATTCCATAGACAGAAAATATCCTGGGTGCACTTTCTCTCTGTCCATAGAGGGCTTGACTTTCCATGATGTGTCCAAGTGTCAGGTGAGTGATGGAAACAGGCTTAGACAGAGAAAATTTAGACAGTCATCAATGAGGACCCCAAGGAACTTTGTAGAGTTTACTCTCTTTATTTCTTCATCATTTATTACGATCTGAAAGGCCAAATTTTCCATATTTATTCGTTTTTTATTGAAACAAAATAATATATAATTTGTTTTCTTAATATTAAGAGATAGTTTATTTACTTTAAACCAAATGTCCACTTTAGAGAGCTCATTATTAAGGAGATCTTGGAGTTCATGAATGTTATTATGTGATATAAAAAGGTTTGTATCATCAGCAAAAATGATTTTTTGGAAGACGTTTGAGCAGTTGACCAGATCATTTGTATAAATAATAAAGAGTAAAGGCCCTAAAATAGAACCCTGAGGAACCCCATATTTGATGTGTCTATATTGAGATTTGTTGTCATGGATGTGTACATATTGTTGTCTCTGTGAAAGGTAACTAGTGAACCATTTAAGAGCTGTGCCTCTTATCCCATAGTGGGTCAATTTGTTTAGCAGTATGTTATGATCAATGGTATCAAAGGCCTTTGAGAGGTCCAGAAACACACCAACGCCATATTCACCTTTATCTAGTGCATCGTTTACCCTTTCAAGGAGATCAAGTACAGCCATACAGGTAGTGCTTTTTTTTCTGAATCCATACTGAGATGGTGTAATTATATTTAATTCATTAAGATAATCTCCAGTATTTTGGAGAATGTAGGTAGTATTGATAGGGGGCGATAATTTTCTCTGTCATTTTTGTCACCAGATTTATATACAGGAATGATTTTAGCTATTTTGGTCATTACGGGAACAATACCTGTAAATAGGGAGAGATTGAAATAGTGGGCTAGAGGCTCGACAATTATATTTGCAATAGATTTTAGGATTTCAGTATTAATCTCATCCTCACCTGCCGAATTGGAGCTTTTCATAGCCATTATAATGTTTAAGACTTAATTTTTATCCGTGGTTTCAGAAAAAAAGAATTTAAATAATTATCTGTCAAGTATTGCTTAAATGACATTCCCTGAGGTTGACTAATCTTCCCCGAAAGGTTTTCCCCTATAGAAACAAAATAATTATTAAATTCATTAGCAAGATTAGTGCAGTTATCATTAGCAGAATCAGGAAGCACAGTGTGTTTCTGACCCCTATTCAGGACATTGTTTAGCACCTGCCAAGATTTTTTTGAATTGGATAGTTGTAGGAGTTCACGATAATAATTAGCTTTACTTTTCCTTATTATTTGTGTAAGTTTATTTCTATAAATGGTATAATTATTTTTATTTTCTATACTTGAATTTTTCAGATATCTTCTATATAGTTTATTTTTATACTTGATGGAATTAAATTTTCCCAGGGTTAACCAAGGTTTTGAGTCCGTCCTCCTGTGAGTGACAGTCTTTTCAGGAATAGTATTATGCATAGAATCAGTTACTTCATGAACCAAGCTGTTATACGCAGTGTTCGGATCGTTGCAGAGATTAACAATGTCCCAATCTTTGGCCTGAAGGCTAGTAATAATAATAATAATGAATTTAATTTATAATGCACTTTCCATTTGGTGAATCTCAAAGTGCTTACAAGAGCTAGTATTTAACTGCTGTAAAGTTCTCTCATTTAGTTCTCAGATTTTTACAGGGTGATGTTAAGGCAGACAATTTAGAGCAAGGTTGAAAAACAGTATAATTGGAAGATGGTCGGAAATATCAGAAAAAAGCACTCCTGATTCAAGTTTGGTATTTCGAATGTTTGTGATGATATTATCAATGATTGTCCTAGATGAGTGGGTTACTCGGGTGAAAATACTAATAGTGGGGAAAAAAAAGCAGATGAATGCAAGGTATTTATGAAGTCATTTTTGATTGAATCCTCCCCGGAGATGTCAATATTGAAATCTCCGAGGAGGATGCAGTCAATATTGGTTTTATTTATGAGCATTAAAAGTTAGATTCTTCTCAATAACCAGAACGTGTGTCTTTAAAACGGAACATTTATTCTCCTCAAACAAGCTGCAGCTATTTTGCCAGGACATCTTCAGTATCCATGGTTAGTCTAAAGCTAACGGTTAACACACGCTCGACCATTTCCTGTAGACTTCAAAATAAAAGAAACTGGAAATAGGGTATTTTCAGTACAATCTCCATACTAACATAGGGATTTTGACTATTTAAGGTTTATCAGCAAATGTTGACTTTACTGTAAATAGTTTAACTGTAAATAAATGTAAATAAACTGTAAATACTGTAAATAAAGTAAATAGTGCATCTTACACATTTTAACTTACAGCTTTAAGCAAACATGGATTATCTGTTTCAATCCCTTTTAATAAAACAATTCACAACATTCTCCCGCCCGATGAACAACTGTTCATCACTACTCAGTCCCCTTTAACTTATCTCTAATGGATATATCAACTGAACAGGTCTCTTCAAAAAACTGCCTGTTTTTGTACGAACAGTGCAGGAACGAATGAGTCCATCTCTCCCTGGAAACAGCTCTATTATCCTGCCCATTTTCCAGATCTGCCTGGGTATGTTGTCCTCTCCGATCAGAACGACCTCTCCCACTTTCAGCACAGGGGGCACCAGTGGTGCCCCCTGTGCACTTGAGCACTTGAGTGCACTTGAGTATTAGATTTCTTTGGTACTTATTACGCTTACTTGAATACATTTCCAAGACAAATATTTTTACTTTTACTCGAGTAAATTTCTAGGAAGGCTGAAAAGTACTCGTTACTTTCAGGTCTGCTCTTTTTTCTTCTTCCTTAAAATCCTATTGGACACAAGCTGTTTTTGTCAAAGGAGGAGACCTATCACAGTGCACGCTCTCCACTGGGATGTACGTAAAGCGGAAATACGTCAAGCCTCCTCAAAACGATACCGCCAAAGTAGCCTGCGTTTGTCAAGACAGAGCCGCAACAATGGCTACGCCTGTGGTTCTAAAAGCAGCACATCAGTGCAGCTGGTTTCAAAGAGTTAATTGTCAGAAACAAGAGTTAAAAGATCCTTAAATTAATTTAGAAAAAATATAGTAATTTACTGATGTGGAAAATAAGAAATTTACTCTTACTCTTACTCTTACTTTTACTTAAATTTAAAAGCATTTACATTTGGATACTTAAGTACCTTTAAAAGCAAGTACTTTTCTACTCTCACTCGAGTAATATTTTGACTGAGCTACTTTTACTTGTAACGGAGTAAATTTTGACCAGTAGTATTTGTACTCTTACTCAAGTACTGGGGTCGAGTACTCTGTCCACCTCTGGTGGGCACAGGTGATTCAAGTCCATCAGGTAGTCCTTTTTCCAGCTGTTCCAAAAGCTGGTTAACAGTCTCTGCCGGTACATGTATCTGGAATTTAGAATATTCCCAACAGTCCTTTATTGTCATTGTTGCCCGTATCGAGGCTAAAATGCTCCCAAACTTTTGAAGTTTTATTACCCGCAGCTGCGTCGAGACGAGGTACCTGCCCGTTATTCTCTGTGGGGGACGCGGGGGCGGCGGCCGATTCGGGGAAATGTCGCCATCTGCTGGACGAATAAATGCACTGCAACAACAAACGGATAAAACCTAGATCAGCGTTTCCCAAACCAGACACACTGTCCTGCATGTTTCAGATGTTGATGCTTCAGCACACCGTGATACATGTACAGGCTGTGTCATCAACAGAATTGTGCAGACCTTGATGACAAGCTAATTAGGACCATTAATTAGAATCACGTGTGATGATGAAGGGAAATAACTAAAACATGCAGGACAGTGTGCCCCGCCTGCCCCGAGGATAAACATAGATAAAACCATGACATGGTTTATATTAAATGTGTTTCTCTTCCAGATACGTGGGCCCGGAGAACAACCAGACGACATACCTGCCAAGAATCTGTCCCCTCTGGATAGTAAAGCTGCAAAAATAAATAATGTATATAAATAAACCAGATTTGGTTTTGTTGCCTTCCTGTTTTGGCTACTTACTCCAGTTATTCTTCTTATTTATTTATAATTAAAGGTATTCCCTGAGGTTTTTTTCAATGGGATCTTATTTGTTCCAGTCATATAATTAACAATCATTTCAAGTGGATAATCAAACTATATATGTATAATTTAACAAGGAAGCTTCAAGGTTGAAAGAGAAACAAGGCACATTTATTAAAAACAAGACACGTGATAAACAAATATATACATTTATGTACAAACTATATACAAATTGTAAAAAAAAAAAAAACAACTATATACAAAACTACATACAAACACCTCCTCCTCATTTTTTTTTTCCATCTCCTCCTTCCACTCTGCCACAGGCTTGCCACCAGACTGGTGCGGTGGCCTCTCCAGCTCATTTGCACCCCCAGTCGGAGCCCAACTTGGCCAGCCCCAGGCCGTTCAATGGAGACTTCAGTCACCCTGTGCATTCCGCTGCTCCGCGCTTGCCCTTCTCGCTCAAAAGAACCTGCTCGCCAGTAGGGGCTGTACTGGTGAGCAAGACTATCCCCCCCCAGCCCAAGAAAAAGGCTAACCACCTATTCCCTGCTTCTCTCTCTTGGGGCACTGAGACACTTTCGGCCAGCGCCCTCATTGACTCAGGAGCTGACGAGTGCCTCATGGATGTTTCTTTTGCCCGCCAAGCAGGCATCCCCTTGATTTCCTTAGACCCTGTATTGATTATCGCGGGCTGAACAACATCACAGTCAAGAACAAGTACCCCCTTCCCCTTATCAGCTCCACACTCGAGCCCCTTACATACACCAGTGTATTCACTAAGCTCGACCTCCGAAACACCTATCACCTAGTCAGAATCAGGGAAGGCGACGAATGGAAAATGGCCTTTAACACTCCTCTGGGACATTTCGCGTATTTGGTTATGCCGTTTGGGCTTTTCAATGCTCCGGCCATTTTCCAAGCCCTTGTGAATGACGTGCTGAGAGACATGCTCAACATCCTTGTGGTGGTGTACCTAGACGATATCCTCATCTTCTCCACGTCCTTGGAGGAGCATCGCCACCATGTCCGCCTGGTTCTTCAGTGACTTTTGGAGAACCGCCTGTACGTCAAGGCCGAGAAGTGCGTTTTCCACTCCGACTCCGTTACCTACCTGGGGAACATCGTGGAGGAGGGTCAGGTGCGTGTAGATCCTGCTAAGGTTAAGGCAGTGGAGGAGTGGCCACGTCCCAGCGACCGGACTCAGCTAAGACGTTTCCTGGGGTTTGCTGGATTCATCCATCGGTTCATTAAGGGTTTCAGCCAGATTGCAGCCCCTCTCAATGCCCTCACCTCCACCTCTACCTCTCACCCTTTCGCCTTGACACTGGAGGCTGAGGCAGCCTTTGTCAAGCTGAAGAGTCTGTTTGTTTCAGCCCCATTGCTAGTCCACCCTGACCCCACGAGGCAGTTCATCATTGAGGTAGACGCCTCAGATACAGGAATCGGGGCAGTTCTCACTCAGCGATCGGAGGGGGACCAAAAGGTTCATTCTTGCGGCTACTTTTCGAGGAGGTACGGCCCTACTGAAAATAATTATGATGTGGGTAACAAGGAACTGCTGGCTGTCCATGAGGCCCTCAAAGAGTGGAGACACTGGTTGGAGGGAGTGAAGCTGCCATTCATCGTCTGGTCAGACCAAAAGAATCTGACCTACCTGAGGACAGCCAAAAGGCTTAACTCCAGACAGGCCTGCTGGGCCCTATTCTTCAGCTGGTTTGATTTCACTATAACTTACCGCCCAGGCTCCAAGAACGCCAGGGCAAATGCTCTCTCTCGTCTGGCTTACTGGCAAGGGACTCTCTGAGGACCAAGTGGGGCCGAGCACCCCCCCCCCCCCCCCCCCCCCTCCCTCCCCCCACTCAAATCGTGGGTGTAGTCACCTGGCCTATCGAGTCAGTGGTAAGGCAGCCACAGCAGACCCAGCCTGATCCGGGCGGTGGACCTCCGGACAGGCTTTTCATTCCCACTTCTGTCCGCCCACAGGTGCTGGAGTGGGGCCACTCCAGTTGTGTGGCCTGTCACCCTGGGGAACGCCATACTGCAAGGTTCATCAGCCGCCGGTTCTGGTGGCCCTCCCTGATCAAGGATGTTAAGGAGTTTGTGGCAGCCTTCACCGTCTGTGCCTGAAGCAAGGCGTCCCATCGCCCTCCAGCAGGGGTACTACAACCCCTCCCAGTTCCCAGTAGGCCGTGGTCTTACATTGGTATGGACTTTGTTAGGGGACTCCCAAGGTCTCAGGGCTACGATACCATCCTTACGGTGGTTGACCGGTTCTCTAAGGCAGTCCACTTTGTTCCTCTCCCTAAGCTTCCTTCTGCAGCTGAGACTGCTGACCTCCTCACCCTCCATGTCGTTCGCCTGCACAGAATCCCCTCTGACATTGTGTCTGACCGTGGTCCCCAATTCGTCTCAAAGGTGTGGCAGGCTTTTTGTAGAGGAATTGGGGCCACGGCCAGCCTATCCTCAGGGCACCACCCACTGACTAATGGGCAAACAGAGCGTGTTAATCAGGCACTCGAGGCGACTCTGCATTGTCACTGCCAACAACCTTTCAACTTGATCCTGATACCTGCCCTGGATGGAATACTCCCTCAACACCATGGAGAGCTCAGCCACAGGTATGTCAACTTTCCTATGCTCTCTGGGTTATCACCCCCTCTGTTTCCCCAACAAGAGCTGGAGGTGGCAGTCCCATCCACCAGGGCCCATCTCCGGTGTGGACGTGTCTGGAGGGCAGCCCGGACTGCGCTGCTTTGTGCGACCAATCGGCGGAGAATGAGTGCTCCTCTCTACCAGCCTGGCCAGAAGGTGTGGCTATTGGCTCGGGACCTGCCCTTCCAGACCTCATCCCGCAAAATGAACCCCAGGTATGTGGGCCCCTACTCTGTAGACCGTGTCATCAGCCCGTTGGCGGTTCGTCTGATTCTTCCCCCTTCTCTCAAAGTTCACCCTGTCTTCCATGTATCCCAGCTTAAGCCTGTGGTCACCAGCGCCTTGTCATCTGCTGTTTCAGTTTCCCCACCTCCTCGAGTCCTGGCAGATGGGAAGGCTATGGCCCCGAAGACTGCAGCTGGGTGCATTCCTCGTACCTTGCTGACCCCTCCTTGTTGGAGGATTTCTACAAGGACCACCCAGGGGCCCCTGAGCTGTCTCGCCGGTCTGCCCATTCACCAGGCCCCCTGAGCTCTGACTGTGTGGTGGCCTGGGCCCTCCTACGGGCCCCCTCCATCCCCCATGTTTTGGTTTTTGTGGTTTTTTTGGGGGGGGGGTTGGAACATCTGGGAGCTGTTTTTTGAGGGGGTGTACTGTTGTGGCTCCCCAGCAGCCAGCAGCAGACCAGCCCAACACAGCTGCTGGCAATTCCAATCAGTGTCTCTCCGCTTCATTCTTCCATCTGGCTTCCAGTGTTGCCCCCATCGCACTCCCTCGTGGACTCTCTCCTGTTACCCTGCTCCCAGGATTCTCTCATCCATACCTCCTTAGCCAGGTCTGAAAAAAACTCACCTCACTCCTGACTCGATTCTCTGTCTCTGGGGTACCAGCACATGTGGCTATTGTTTTCCTGAGCCTAACATTCTTTGGCAACGGCCTGGTAACGGCACAGGATCATGAGCTGACCCGGATTTTCTGGTCCGTCCTACGACTACGTCATAGCTGCTTAGCAGAAACTCACTCTTATTAAAGTGACATGTGCACAGTCAGTATAACGCTGCCGCTTGCAGGACTTCATACATCATTATGGCTGTTTTTCTATACCTTTTGAGTTTGGGTGCGAAAGTGCTTTTACTCCTGCTTTTCTTTCTTTTCGTGGCCTTTCTCGGTTTCTGTGTGTATATCAAGCATATTCATTTGAAATATGACCACATACCTGGGCCACCACGAGACAGGTAAGGTGAGTCTTGTTGTCATACAACACTAACATGCAATGTAGTATATTTGGTTTTCTCTCCATAGTTTCCTCTTGGGACATTCACCAACGTTTTTGAAGATTATGAAGAATGGCGGTGTTATACACGACAAATTTCGAGAATGGTAAATGTTATTGATATTTTTCCTACCAAATAATGATAAATACTTTTTTTTTTTTTTCTAAGCCTCCTTTAAAGTTTGCTGACATTTCTAATACATGTCACCTGCAGGGCCGAGATTTACGGACCTGTTTACAGGATAAACTTGCTTAATTACGTTTTGGTGTCTGTCACCTGTCCACAGGCGACAAAGGTAAACACGCAATAAATAAACTTTGCAAAAGAAACTAAGCAAATGTAGCCCTCGATTTCCTTATGGTTCTGATTTCAGGAAATCCTGATGTCCTCAAAGTACCCCAAGGATAAATTCACCTACGGGAAACTCTTTCACCTGTTTGGTCAAAGGTAATGAATCATGCAGATTGCTGATTGATATTAAATATATAAAATATATATGCAGCCAAAAAAAACACTATATGTTATATAGCTATTGATTATATATCAAAATGCATATATATGCTTTTTGGCACAAAGAAAATAAATTAATTTAAAAAAAGGAAAAAAAAGTCATGCTGATTGCTTTCTGATTCACTCCCGTCAGGTTAAGCAATCATAGGCTGTGAGGAATGTGCAAAAAAGGAACTATTCAAGTTTAAGTAGATTTGTGATGCAATATAATTAACGACGATATAAAGTTTTAAATGATCCTCTTTGTTTTCAAGATTTCTAGGCAACGGCCTGGCAACAGCACGGGATCATGAGCTGTGGTACAAACAGAGACGGATCATGGACCCAGCATTCAGCACCTTGTGAGTCCCTTTTGCTTTTTATTTACTGTAGCTGCTTTTACAGTAATTATTGATTTGAAAAGCTTCCCCAAAAGTCTTGATCTGAAACTGTCATTCCTTCCAGGTATTTAAGAGGTCTCATGGGGACCTTCAATGAAAGGGCAGAGAAACTGATGGATAAACTTGCCGATGCTGCTGATGATAAGGCAGAGGTCAGCATGCTGCAGCTTGTCAACTGTGTTACACTAGATGTTATTGCCAAGGTATAATCAGTTGTATTACAAAAGACAATCTTATCACAAGTTCAACTCATCGTCTGACTAGGTTACATAATGGAAATGTTTCTTTGTTATCCTCCAGGTTGCTTTTGGCAAGGATTTAGACCTGATGTCGTATACGTCCCCTTTAACTAAGGCCATTGGGCTCTGTCTGAAAGGGATGGTGTACCACGTTAGAGACAATTTATTTCAGGTATTTAAACTTTTCTTAATGAGGTTATTACACATAAGAAGAAATTCATCCACATCTGTGTGACGTTTTCAATTCCATGCTAGTTAAATCCAAAGAACAGACCGATTATCAATGAAGTGAGGGACGCCTGCCGCCTGCTGCGCAAAACCGGAGCTGAGTGGCTCAACAACAGAAAAGTTGCCATTCAGAATGGCGAAGATGTTCCCAAAGACATCCTCACACAGATCCTCAAAACTGCTGCCAAAGGTGATGGTGCCTTAAACTGACAGTTGATTAGATGTTTCAGAGATGGAGATGGAGTACAGGCTGAGAAAATGGTCAAATATGAGCTGAAATGTCAATTTTCCTGTTGTTACAGAGGAAAACATGACTGAAGAGGAGGAGGAATTTATGGTGGACAATTTTGTGACATTCTTCATTGCCGGTGAGTTTGTTGTGGCTGATTTAAAAATCGTAGTAACGTAAAAGTTTACCCAAAACTTGAACTAATTAGTCACCAATTTCACTCTAAACATCCATCCATCCATCCATTGTCCGTCGCTTATCCGTTCCCGGGTCGCGGGGGCAGCAGCCTCAGCAGGGATGCCCATACTTCCTTCACCCCAGACACTTCCTCCAGCTCTTCCGAGGGGAGTCCGAGACGTTCCCAGGCCACCCGAGAGACATAGTCTCTCCAGCGTGTCCTGGGTTTTTCCCCGGGGTCTCCTCCCGGTGGGACATGCCTGGAACACCTCCCTAGGGAGGCGTCCAGGAGGATCCGATACAGATGCCGGTTTTGGAGGTGCTGATTCTCATCCCTGCCGCGTCGCACTCGGCCGCAAACTGCCCCAGCACATGCTGAAGGTCCCGGTCCGATGAAGCCAACAGGACAATGTCATCTGCAAAAAGCAGAGACGAAATCCTGTGGTTCCCAAACCGGATCCCCTCCAGCCCCTGGCTGCACCTAGAAATCCTGTCCATAAAAATGATGAACAGGACCAGTGACAAAGGGCAGCCCTGCCGGAGTCCAACATGCATCGGGAACAAGTCTGACTTACTGCCGGCAATGCGAACCAGACTCCTGCTCCGATCATACAGAGACCAGACAGCCCTTAATAGAGGGCCCCGGACTCCATACTCACCGAGCGCCCCCCATGGGACACGGTCAAATGCCTTCTCCAGATCCACAAAACACATGTAGACTGGTTGGGCAAATTCCCATGAACCCTTGAGCACCCTGCGGAGGGTGTAGAGTTGGTCCAGTGTTCCGCGACCGGGACGAAAACCGCATTGTTTCTCCTGAATCCGAGGTTCAACTATCGGCCGTATTCTCCTCTCCAGTACCCTGGAGTAGACTTTCCCGGGGAGGCTGAGAAGTGTGATCCCCCTATAGTTGGAACACACTCTCCGGTCCCTCTTTTTAAACAGAGGGACCACCAGCCCGGTTTGCCACTCCAGCGGTACTGTCCCCTTCCTCCATGCGATGTCGCAGAGGCGTGTCAACCAAGACAGCCCTACGACATCCAGAGACTTGAGGTACTCAGGGCGAATCTCATCCACCCCCGGTGCCCTGCCACTGAGGAGCTTATGAACTACCTCAGTGACCTCGGCTTGGGTGATGGATGAGCACGCCCCAGAGTCCCAACTCTCTGCTTCCTCAGTGGAAGGCATGTCAGTCGGGTTGAGGAGATCCTCAAAGTATTCCTTCCACCGTCCCACGATGTCCCCAGTCGAGGTCAACAGCTCCCCACCCACACCATAAATGGTGCCGGCAGAGTACTGCTTCCCCCTTCTGAGGCGCCGAACAGTCCTCCAGAATTTCCTCGAGGCCGACCGAAAGTCTTCCTCCATGGCCTCCCTGAACTCCTCCCATACCCGGGTTTTTGCCTCCAGGACCGCCCGAGCCACGGTTCGCTTGGCCTGCCGGTACCCATCTACTGCGTCAGGAGTCCCACAGGCCAACATAGCCCGATAGGACTCTTTCTTCAGTCTGACGGCATCCTGTACTTCCGGTGTCCACCACCGGGTTCTATGATTGCCGCCACGACAGGCACCGGAGACCTTGCAACCAAAACTTTGAGCCGCCGTGTCGACAATGGAGGCAGAGAACATGGTCCACTCTGACTCAATGTCCCCCGCCTCCCCCGGGATCTGAGAGAAGTTCTCTCGGAGGTAAGAGTTGAAGATGTCCCTGACAGAGGGCTCGGCCAGACGTTCCCAACAGACCCTCACAATCTGTTTGGGTCTGCCTGGTCTGTCCAACCTCCTCCTCCGCCAGCACATCCAACTCACCACCAGGTGGTGATCAGTTGACAGCTCAGCCCCTCTCTTCACCAGACTGTCCAAGACATGCGGCCGAAGGTCAGATGAAACGACAACAAAGTCGATCATTGATCTCCGGCCTAGGGTGTCCTGGTGCCAAGTGCACTGATGGACACCCTTATGCTTGAACATGGTGTTCGTTATGGACAAGCTGCGACTAGCACAGAAGTACAACAACAAAACACCGCTCGGGTTCAGATCGGGGAGGCCGTTCCTCCCAATCACGCCTCTCCAGGTATCACTGTCATTGCCCACGTGAGCGTTGAAGTCCCCCAGTAGAACAATGGAGTCCCCAGTTGGAGCACTATCCAGCACCCCTCCCAGGGACTCCAAGAAGGCCAGGTACTCCGCACTGCTGTTCGGCCCGTAGGCACAAACAACAGTGAGAGACCTTTCCCGACCCGAAGGCGCAGGGAAGCGACCCTCTCAATCACCGGGGTGAACTCCAACACATGGCGGCTGAGCTGGGGGGCTATAACCAAGCCCACACCAGCTCGCCGCCTCTCACCCTGGGCAACTCCAGAGTAGTGGAGGGTCCAGCCTCTTTTAAGAAGCTGGGTTCCAGAGCCCAAGCTATGTGTGGAGGTGAGCCCGACTATCTCTAGCCGGTATCTCTCAACATCCCGCACAAGCTCCGGCTCCTTCTCCCCCAGCGAGGTGACATTCCATGTCCCCACTGTGAGGGTTTTAGTCCAGGGATTGGGTCGTCGAGGCCCCGCCACGACTGCTACCCAGCCCACAATGCACCAGCTCATCACGGCCCTTCCTGCGGGTGGTGGGCCTACGGGAAGGCGGGCCCACGTCGCCGTTTCGGGCTGAGCCCGGCCGGGTCCCACGGGAAAAGACCCGGCCACCAGGTGCTCGCCTACAAGCCCCAACCCTAAACATATTAATCCATAACTGTATTGAACAAAATCCTATTGTTTTGTTATTTTCAATAACGTCACTATTCAAAACATCCACTCTGTTTCAGGGCAAGAAACAACAGCCAATCAACTTGGATTTTGTATCATGGAGCTCGGAAGACATCCTGAAATACTGGAGAAGTAAGAACTGATGATGTTGTGGATGACAGTTTGTCACATAGTTTATAATTAATTGTTTAAATTGGAAATATTGCCCTCTTTTTGTATTGAGATCTACACTTTGACAACATTGTGATTGTTTTATTTGAAATCCATCCACCAGCTCTAAACCTAACTAGTTTGTGAGCAACAATTTCTTGAAACACGTGTTTTAATTTCCAAGAGTGAAGAAAGAAGTGGACGATGTCATTGGGATGAAACAGGAGATAAGCTACGATGACCTCGGGAAGCTGATCTACCTCTCACAGGTACACGCCAAAGCACGAACATGGCAGACTAGGCACTTCACTTCTCAGAGGGAAGTACAAATAAACCACAATCACTCACCTGCCTCTTGTCTGCACATCACTGTGATTTCTGTTTATATGCAACCAATCAACTATGCCTAATGTTTTAACTCTCCCACAGGTGCTGAAAGAAACGCTGAGAATGTACCCAACAGCACCGGGCACATCCCGTGACCTTCCTGAAGGTTTGGTCATTGATGGTATCCACGTGCCAAGAGGAGCCACCTGCGTGGTGGGTGTTTTTTCTTTTCTTTTCTTTTCTTTTCCTTTTGCTTTTGCCAGTTTACGAGCATCTGCTTCATCAGCTACTCCCACAACTCAACAAAAGACCCTTTAATGTTTTACGTCGTATGACCATCAAGATTTTTCATGTACGGAAGCGTATTGCATTCACTTGGAAAAAAATTAAAAAATCTTGGTTTTTCACAAATTTTTTTCTATTTTTGTGGTCATTTTTCATTAGTTCAATAATTAGTTTAATCAAGTTTTACTTTGAACTGGGTTCAAGCCATATAGATGGTATTACCATTAGTTTGTTGACTTTACGGAGCCACCTGAGGACGGTTGTTAGACGGAAAGCCCATTCAGATATCCTCAACATAGCAATGCTTCCCCAGGAGCAGTTGGACAGATACGGCTCCATGGATATAAGATGATGAAATGCATTCAGGCTGGCTTTGTGGCGACCCAAGAGACGATCAGGAGACTGCTGAAAATATTGGATCCGCACGGTGTGCAGCTGAGGAGAGGGTGTATAGTATTACAGTATTTACAAGATTTGATAGTGCCTTATGTTCCTGGCAGAGCTCTCTCCGCTCCCAGAGTGCAGGTTTACTCGTAGTTCCTAGAGTATCTAAATGTAGATTTAGGGCGGGCGTTCTGCTATCAGGCACCACTACTATGGAACCAACTTCCAATCTGGGTTAAGGAGGCTGACACCACCTCCACCTTTAAAACTAAACTTAAAACCTTTCTGTTTAGTAAAGCCTATAGTTAGTGTTTAGTAAACCTCTAGCTGGTGTTGGTAAATCTCTAGGTAGTGTAAACTCTAGTATGTTAGAGTCAGTAGTCATAGTTGCAGCTATAGAACAAGACTATAATAGTTAGTCTCAAATATAGCTTCGCAGTAGATATGCTGCTATAGGCCTATGCTGCAGGGGGGCACCGACATGATCCGCTGGGCGGTGCCTCTCACCCTTCTTCTCCTCTCCTTTTCCCTTCCTCTCTTCTCCATAACCATTTTTATTTATTATAAATATCTCATAGCTATCATTTTTGTCCATCGTTCCTGTAGTTTCTTGTGCCGGCCCCCCTTTTTTCTCTTTTGTGCATGTTTGCAGGCCGGAGCCTCGGGAGCTGCCCTCTGGCCTATATGGCCCTCGAAAAACAGAAACAATTATTCTTAAAAACATGTCCCAAAAAATAAAATACCACAAAAAACAGAAAAAATAATCTCGAAAAACAAAGCTTTTTTTTTTTTCCCAAGTGAATGCAATACGCTTACGTAGTTCCGTGCATCCAAAGTGTGACATGAAGTATTTTCAATATTCAGTTCAGCTCGTTTGTGTGTGGAAGAATGGAAAGATTCTTCAAGGACCCACTGACATTCGATCCAGACAGATTTCATCCGGATGCTCCCAAGTAAGTAGCCGTCTACTTTCACCTCATGACAGGTTTTGTTGTCTTGTTGGCTGGTCACAGGTCCATTTCTCTCTGCTCTGTGCTCACCATTATCATTTTTACCTTAATTTTAACGGTCAAGTCAGGGCCAAATACAAATAACTGTCTGAACTACTGTTGATCTAACTTGACAGACCACCCGTCATTATGCTGTTAAAGAAGGAAACCTGTGTTTTCTCTTATCTGTGTCACCAGGCCTTATTACTGCTACTACCCCTTTGCCCTTGGTCCACGCTCCTGCCTGGGACAGAACTTTGCACAGGTATGTGAGACAAAATAATCGATAGTCAGGCCTGCGGCACATATTAACAGACAGACTGAGACCATGCCCACATTAATACACTTTCATTTTGAAATGTAAAACGTTTGTAATCGTTACATGTGGCATCCTGACTTCTCTGGAAAATTTGCTCTGCAGGAACAGGGAATGTTTTGACCTGTTTCACGGATAAAACTGCAAACATTTGAAAACAATTATGCAGTTGCACTGATTCTCTACATAATCTGCTCTTCTGGGTCACTTCGTATACTAAGATTGTCATCTTGTCATTAGTGTGTGAGAGGTAATCGGTGTAAACAACAGCATGAGGACAGAAGAGCAAAAGCTGCTCTCAAATCTGCAGCTGCTTACATGTGCAGGACGAAATGAGCTATTATGAAAAATAATCTGCACCAAAGGCTTTATCTAGTGGAGGCTGTGTTCACCGGCCCAGAGAGCATGAATGACCGTGTGATGGGCATTTATGGTGGTGAAATAAAAATGGAGACCTTCTCCAAAATGGAGCGGAAAAGACAGTTTTGTTCTCGATTAGATGTGATCTTGGATGTAACCTCAAGCTCACTGAGTGGTGTTGTTTTCAGATGGAGGCTAAAGTGGTGATGGCCAAGCTGCTCCAGAGGTTTGACTTCACTCTCGTCCCGGGGCAGACGTTTGGCATCGTGGACACCGGCACGCTCAGGCCAAAGAGCGCAGTGGTGTGTTCTGTTAGACACCGAAGATATCAAGACTAAACTGACACCTCTGAACCTCTTTTCTCAGCTAGAATTACTTGTGGTACAAAATAGTTATCTTTTTCTACTAATTTTCTTTTTATATAATTGATGGAATTTTATCCTGTTCAACATGTATAATTAACCTAGCATAAAGTATTTTTTTAACTGTTATTACTTTTTACTAATCACCAAATTGTTGATGCCTCTAACAGATGTGTAACAGATGTGTAATGACTTCATGCTGCAGTTTAATGACAATTGAAATAACGCGCAGCTTAAAAGTATTCTACACAATTCTACAATTATTGGTGCCTTTTAACACATATCTACAGGTGAGTCTTACAGATTTATGACCATTAAGATAAACTGCATCTAAAATGTGATGTGTGATTTTTGAACTTCCTGTATTTAATAATTACTCACAGTGAACATATGAAGGCACTATTTTCCTAATAAATGTAAAAAGTACGACGGAGTATTAGGGCCAAACTAAGACAAAAAAAATTGGAAATTAGGAGAATAAAGGCATGATATAATGAGAATAAAGTCGTAATATTACGAGAATAAAGTCGTAATATTACGAGAATAAAGTCGTAACATTATGAGAATAAAGTCGTAATATTACAAGAATAAAGTCGTAATATAACAAGAATAAAGTCGTAAAATTATGAGAATAAAGTCGTAATGTTGCGAGAATAAAGTCGCAATAGAATAAAGTCGTAATATTACGAGAATAAAGTTGTAACATTACGAGAATAAAGTCGTAACATTACGAGAATAAAGTCGTAATTTATGAGAATAAAGTCGTAATATGAAAATAAAGTGGTCATTTATGAGAACTCCAACAGGAAGAGCAGTCTTCTCCCTGTGTTAAAATTAGGAATATTGAGCATCTTGTGAAGTTATATTTATAATATATTTAATATTACAACTTTATTCTCGTAATATTAAGACTTTATTCTCAAAATATCACGACTTTATTCTCAAAATATTACAACTTTATTCTCGTAATATTATGACTTTATTCTCCTAATTTTACGACTTTATTCTCATTATATTATGACTTTATTCTCGTAATTTCCTTTTTTTTTGTCTTAGTTTGGCCCTAATACTCGTCGTACAAAAGCACCTCTTATTCTACAATTTCTTTCTCCGAGCTGATACCCATCTAAATGACACTTACAATGTTTTTATAATATGTAATTGTCAAATTGTGGTAGAAACCTGCTGTGCAAGTGTGAAGAGCTGGGATGAGGTAAACAATAGTGTTTGCATTAAATTCAGAAAATGGGCTTGTAAAGGCTTCACTAGTGGTGTCGCTGATGCATCATGGGATTTCATTACCTTTGGAATTCAATTATTTATCATTTACAATTAAAGAAACTGGTCTGCTTGCAAAAAAGAGTTTCAGGTCATTTGGGTTATTGTCAGAGGTGTCAAGTACAAATACTTTGTTAGCTTACTTAAGTAGAAATTTTGGTTATCTATACTTCACTGGAGTAATTATTTTTCAGACGACTTTTTACTTTTACTCCTTACATTTTCACGCAATTATCTGTACTTTTTACTCCTTACATTTTAAAAACAGCCTCGTTACTCTATTTCATTTCGGCCTTTAAATAAAAACTATCCAGTTAAATTGCTCCATCCGGATAGAGTGAATTTGGTTGTGGTTGTTTCAGATGTTCTTGTCCAGTTTTGTTCTTACATCCGTTCCCTCAGATTCCTGCAACTAAACTTGGATGTACATTCCAATAAAGGTTAGGATAAATGTACACATACACATATATGGTTCTTTAATGTATTTGCATTATACTAAGATACAGTATATCTCAAAAGTGAGTACACCCTTTAGATTTTTGCAAATATTCTGTCATATCTTTTCAGGGGATAACATTATCCTACTGAAACTTTGATATAACTTAAAGTAGTGAGTGTGCTGCTTGAATAACAGTATAGATTTATTGTCCATTGAAAATTACTCAGTACACAGCTGTTAATGTCTAAACAGCTGGCAACAAAAGTGAGTACACCCCATAGTGAACATGTCTAAATTGTGCCCAAAGTGTCAATATTTTGTGTAACCACCATTGCTATCTAGCACTGCTTTAACCCTCCTGGGCATGGAGTTCACCAGAGCTGCACAGGTTGCTTCTGGAATCTTCTTCCACTCCTCCATGACGACATCATGGAGCGTACAGATGTTGGACACCTTGCACTCCTCCACCTTCCTCTTGAGGATGCCCCACATGTGCTCAATTGGGTTTAGGTCTGGAGACATACTTGGCCAGTCCATCACCTTAACCTTCAGCTTCTTCAGCAAGGCCGTTGTCATCTTGGAGGTGTGTTTAGGGTCATTATCATGTTGGAAAACTGCCCTACGGGCCAGTTCCTGAAGAGAGGGGATCATGCTCTGCTGCAGGATGTCACAGTATATATTGGAATTCATGTGTCCCTCAATGAAAGGCAGCTCCCCAGTGCCGGCAGACCTCATGCAGCCCCAGACCATGATGCTGCCACCACCATGCTTGACTGTAGGCAAAACACATTTGTCTTGGTACTCCTCACCAGTGTGCCGCCACACACGCCGGACCCACAACCCAAACAGGTTTATTTTGGTCTCATCAGACCACAGGACATGGTTCCAGTAACTCATGTTCTTGGTTTCATTGTCTTCAGCAAACTGTTTGCAGGCTTTCTTATGCATCGGTTTCAGAAGAGGCTTCTGTCTGGGGCGACGGCCATACAAACCGATTTGATGCAGTGTGCGGCGTATGGTCTGGGCACTGACAGGCTGACATCCCACTTCTGCAACCTCTGCAGCAATGCTGGAAGCACTCGCACGTCTATGTTTGGAAACCAACCTCTGGATATGACGCTGAGCACGTGGACTCAACTTCTTGGGTCGACCCTGGCGAGGCCTGTTCCGAGTGGAACCTGTCCTGGAAAACCGCTGTATGAGCTTAGCTGTGCTGCAACTCATTTTCATGGTGTTGGCAATCTTCTTATAGCCAAGGCCATCTTTGTGAAGCGCAATAATCCTTTTTTTCAGCCGCTCAAAGAGTTCCTTGCACATGAGGTGCCATGTTGTCCAGCATTCAGAGAGAATTGTGCCCAAAACACCAAATTTAACAGCCTTGCTTATCATTTACACCTGAATCGTTGTAACACTAACGAGTCGCATGACACCAGGGCGGGAAAACAACATCATTGGGCACAATTAGGACATGTTCACTATGGGGTGTACTCACTTTTGTTGCCCGCTGTTTAGACATTAACAGCTGTGTACTGAATAATTTTCAAAGGACAATAAATCTATACTGTTATTCAAGCAGCACACTGACTACTTTCAGTTATATCAAAGTTTCATTAAGATAGTGTTATCCCCTGAAAAGATATGACAGAATATTTGCAAAAATCTAAAGGGTGTACTCACTTTTGAGATATACTGTACATTCATTTTTAATGACTTTTTTCCCCCCTTACATTACGTTTACTTTTATACTTTAAGTAGTTTTGAAACCAGTACTTTTATACTTTTACTTGAGTAAAAAACTTGAGTTGATACTTCAACTTCTACAGGAGTATTTTTAAACTTTAGTATCTATACTTCTACCTGAGTAA
This sequence comes from Cololabis saira, assembly GCF_033807715.1. NCBI lineage: Eukaryota > Metazoa > Chordata > Actinopteri > Beloniformes > Belonidae > Cololabis > Cololabis saira. The sequence goes on along the minus strand of NC_084604.1, from coordinate 34,971,884 downwards.
TGAATGTGAATACTTTTGACACCTCTGATCATTTACAATTAAAGAAACTGGTCTGCTTGCAAAAAAGAGTTTCTGGTCATTTGGGTTATTGTATTAATTGCAGTACTCGAGTTGAAGGGGGGATGGCATCCCCCCTGAAATAAAAAATGGTCCAAATCATCCCCCCTGTAAAACTGCCATCCCCCCTTTCCATCCCTTATGTCATTTCATCAATGAATGTGGTTTTACTGCTTTTTCAACATTTAGAGTCATCACCAGAAAAATAACACCAGAAAAATAACTTATTTGACAATTTTCACCTGTTTCAAGTAAATTTTCACTTGAAATAAGTAGAAAAATCTGCCAGTGGGACAAGATTTATCTTCTTATTACAAGCAAAAAAATCTTGTTCCACTGGCAGATTTTTCTACTTATTTCAAGTGAAAATCTAATTGAAACAGGTGAAAATTGTTGTTTTTCCAGTGATGAGTCTTGTTTTAAGTGTAATAAGATTTCTTTACTAAATGAGACATTTTAACTAGAAATAGGACAAATATTCTTGTTAAGATTTTGAGTTTTTGCAGTGATCCATTTTACTTATCCTGTGAAGGACAGAGTCATATTGATAAGTTCAGAAAAGTGTTTTTTATTGTTGTGTTTGATGTATTTGATGTAAGCCCAGTGGATATTTAAAGCTTACAGAAGGCTGCATTTAACTGCTGCTATGTCATTCCTGCAGTATTTCTGCAGGTTTTTTGGTCACTGCTATTATTTGTAATATATTATATTATTTGTAATCAGCACAAATTATCTGTACCCATATGATAAAATCCACCATCCCCCCTGATGTTTTTTTTTACAACTCGAGTACTGATTAATTGACATAATAAACTACAGTTAATTACGGAGCCCCTTTGGTGACATTTAAAAAAAAAATAATAATAATGCGTGGCTACGAGATATGAAGTGGAAACAGCGTCAGAAGCGTTGTGGATGTGATTGGATGATTAGTCCAGTGTACCAGAGTTCATCAGCAGCAACCTGGCTGTCACCTGACATTAGTGAACGTCTCCCTCCGCAGCAGGACTCGCTGCACCAACATGGCACTTTTCACACTATTACTGAGTTTGGGCGCTAAGGCGCTTTTACTCTTGCTCGTTTTTCTTGTCGTGGCCTTTCTCGCTTACTGCATGTATATCAAACATATCCATATGAAATACGACCACATACCTGGACCGCCGAGAGCCAGGTGAGGCGACGCGAGGCGACGCTGCTTTTACACCAAACTGTTTTGTAAAGGCACTTTTTTCTCACCCCTTTTCCTCTCTCGCTACAGTTTTCTCTTTGGTCATTCAACAACGTTTTTGAACATAATGAAGAAGGACGGAATTGTACACGACAAAATGCTGGAGTGGTGAGCGACATTGATGTATTTATGCGTAGTAATAGTTCACTCTTTTTACCAGGAAGTGTCACTATTATGCTCTTTTGACCGTTTAAATGTATAATTATTTCCATAATAACCTGAGTGCAGTGATTTGTAATAATTGTTTCCACTATACACTAAAATAATAACGAGATGTCATTTGCAGGGCAGAGATTTACGGACCTGTTTACAGATTAAATGCTCTACATGTCGTTTCTCTGTGTGTGACCTGTCCAGAGGCGACTAAGGTAAACACACCTGTGGGAACAGAGGGGACACAAAGTTGAAAAAAAATAAAAGAAAAAGAAGAAAAATTTAAATTTCCACTCCCTCACTGCACACAAAAGTCCCTCAGTGTTTTAATCTGAAGCCATCATCTTTGAATGTCCAGTATTTTGTTCCTTCTGGTTGCAGGAAATCCTGATGTCCCCAAAGTACCGCAAAGACAAACTAATCTACAGGAGACTCTTCAACCTGTTTGGCCAAAGGTGGTTTATCAGACAAAGTAGACACACTTAGGCCTGTGTTGAAAAAATGGATTTCCCAATTCTAAATCGATTCTCATATTAATTCCTAAAAATCGATTCCATGTCTAAAGATCGATTTTTTTCATTTATTTATTTATTTTTTTATTTTTTTTTTATTTATTTATGTATTTTTTTTCATCATTACATTACAACTTTTGGTTATTTTTTTGTTTATCCCCAAAAAAGGAATGTTTTGTTGGACACGAGAATAACTGGTGCCATGTTTTTGCCTTTAAATATGTTTAAAGGTATGAAAACATTAAAGTGTTAGGTTATAATTGCATAAATTGTCTATATTTCATTACTTTATATACTGTCTTGGGGTTACATTTGCAAAAAATTATATAGCCTAAACCAAATGCTCAAAAATTAAAAACCAAAATAGACCGAAAATGGAACAAATAAAAACGGAATGTGGGAAAAAATTTAAACCGATTTCATCCGTCTCTGTTTCCTCCCTGGATCTATTTGGTAATTCTGACCCACGATGTTTCTGAAAGCAGTTCTATCAGCATTCTGGGAGCTGATTGGTCCTTACAGCATCATTAGCTGCAATACTTGCTGTTGAATCTCAATATAATACTAGTGTTAATATTTTGCAGAACTACAGTCATATAATTCATGCAACAGCTCAAAAAACAGTTTTAATAACACTAACCCAAATCAATATCGGAATCGAATCGAATCAAATCTTGATAATCGATTCTGAATCTTAAGAATCGGAATCGATCCCCAGCCCTAGACACACTGGTGATGATGTGCCAATTCATCAGCATGGTGTTGGATTATTTTGCACGTTCTGTAACGTGAGCTCATTTACAACCACCTTCTTTGATTTAAAGTGTTTCCTTATCGGTCTCTTTTGCAGGTTCTTTGGCAACGGCCTGGTAACGGCACAGGATCATGAGCTGTGGTACAAACAGCGCCGGATCATGGACCCTGCATTCAGCAGCCTGTGAGTTATTTTGTATCTGCTCGTTCATTATTTTATATCCTTAATTTACAATACATGGCAAACTTTCCCCAGTTTCTTCTGTACTATTTCACCCAGTTACAGAGTCGGTGAGGCTTTTTTGGTATCTCCTGGATGTGTTGTCTCATTTCTACGACGGAGTATTAGGACCAAACTAAGACAAAAAAAATGGGAAATTACGAGAATAAAGTCATAATATAATGAGAATAAAGTCGTAAAAATTACGAGAATAAAGTCGTAATGTTGCGAGAATAAAGTTGTAATAGAATAAAGTCGTAATATTATGAGAATAAAGTCTTAATATTACGAGAATAAAGTCATAAAATTACGAGAATAAAGTCGTAACATTACGAGAATAAAGTCGTAATATTACGAGAATAAAAGTCGTAATATTACGAGAATAAAAGTCGTAATATTACGAGAATAAAGTCGTAATATTACGAGAATAAAGTCGTAATATTACGAGAATAAAGTCGTAATATTACGAGAATAAAGTGGTAATTTATGAGAATAAAGTCGTAATATTATGAAAATAAAGTGGTAATTTATGAGAACTCTAACAGGAAGAGGAGTCTTCTCCCTGTGTTAAAAATGAGGAATATTGAGCAGTATCTTGTGAAGTTATATTTATATATTTATAATATATTACGACTTTATTCTCGTAATATTACGACTTTATTCTCAAAATATTACGACTTTATTCTCGTAATATTTTTTACTTTATTCTCGTAATTTTTTTGTCTCAGTTTGGCCCTAATACTCCGTCGTACATTTCTGTCCTTCTTTCCAGGTATTTAAGAGGTCTCATGGGGACTTTCAATGAAAGGGCGGAGAAACTGATGGATAAACTTGCAGATGCTGCTGATGATAATGCAGAGGCCAACATGCTGCAGCTTGTCAACTGTGTTACACTGGATGTTATTGCCAAGGTATAATCAGTTTTACAGCTTTATCCAATACATAAATGTGAAGAAAATATGAATAACATACTTTCTTTAAATTAAATCATATTGCTCTCCTTGAATATGTATGTTTTTTTTATGATAACGTTCAGGTTGCTTTTGGCATGGATTTAGACCTCCTGAAGAATAGTTCACCTTTCCCTAAAGCCATCAACACCTGTCTGAAAGGGATGATGTATTATGTTAGAGACGCCTTTTTTCAGGTATTGATAACACTTCATTATTATCAATTTAAATCAGGACTGATGTAAATCTGATCGGCGGCAGCTTGACATCTTCTGTCGGTTTTCCCAGTTAAATCCGAAGAATAGATCATTCATTAACGAAGTGAGGGACGCCTGCCGCCTGCTGCGCAAAACCGGAGCTGAGTTGATCCACCAAAGAAAGGTTGCCATGCAGAACGGCGAAGATGTTCCCAAAGACATCCTCACGCAAATCATCAAAACCGCTGCCACAGGTGATGCTCCCTTGATTTGATTTGATTTATTTTATTTTTGTACATGTAAAAAAAAAGAAAAGAAACAACACTTCATGAGAAGAAAATAACAAAAAAACAAAACAAGGAATTTCATCTTTTAAAACTTGCTACTTTGATTTACATGTGCCAAAAAAGGAGTAGGAAGAAGTGTAAACTTATTTAGTCCTACCCCCATTCACTGATCATTTAACCTGTATTTATAATTATTCACACACTGTACTCACACTGCTAAGTAACAGTATTGTTATTATTATTATTACTATTATATACTGTAATTATACTCACACACATACTTATACATGCATACATACATACTATAGTTGAATATTTCTATATATTTGTACACATATGCCCATATAGATATTTATATAAATATACTTATTTACACTATCTATGTGTGTGTGTGTGTGTGTGTATATATATATATATATATATATATATATATATATATATATATATATATATATTAGGGCTGGGCGATATATCGAGATTTTAATATATATCGATATATTTTCAAACGCGATATGGTACGAGACAATATCGTTTATATCGATTTAAATTTTTTTTATTTATTTTTTTTTATGATTTTGATATAGCTTATTTTGTGACAAATTGACTTGAATGTTTTATTTGATATTTGCACAAATGTTTTGTTATTTGCACAACTGTCAACCTCAGTGGAAAAGTCTGCCTGTTACTGTCTACATTGTATTAATTACACAGTGTATTTTAATGTAATTGTTATGCAGGAAAGGGATATTTGTTTTATTTTATTCAAGAAGCATTTTTATTCTATATATGCAGGCAGTTTATTTTCATTTCATTTGTTTTATACATTTTGATATTGTGCAGACCTCTGTTAATAAAGGAACCTGTGTGACATTTGGCACGAGGCTTTGTATTAAAACTGACTGTTTTTTTAAGGGTTTGCCTCAGAAAAAAATGAAGCTAACAGAGATGCTATGCTATAATGCTTTGGGGGAAACCCCAATTATGGCACAGAAAAAATATCGATATATATCAGGTATCGCCATTCAGCTGGAAAATATCGAGATGTGACTTGGTCCACATCGCCCAGCCCTAGATAAGATGGGACATGATTGTATAACTGGAAGTGTAAAAGCTGAGTTGTCCATTTATTTCTCCCAAAACTACAGAAGAAAATATGACTGAAGAAGATGAGGAGTTTATGTTGGATAATTTTGTGACATTCTTCATCGCTGGTGAGTTTTTTTTGGCTATGAAGTCATGAGAAATGCTCTGAAATAAGTTTGAAGATTTGTTTCTTTCCTTCTAAGCATGACTAATTGTTGAGGGTCGTTTACCCACACTGTCAACGAATGGGTCACAGTTTTCAGTTTAACTGTATTTAACCTCTAAAGAAAGTAATTTACCTTACATATGTATTTCTTTGATTATTATTTTGTTCATTGTGGATGGATTATATACGATACAAATATAACTGCCTGCATTCAAGGCTGTTCGTGGATCATTGTAGAGGTGACTGGGAGATTGGACTCTTGAATTTAGGATATTGTAGGAGACCGGTTCAATTATGATTATAATTACTGATATTGCTTATTGGTTGTTTGTGTTGTATTTATTTTTTGTTATTTTGTCTTTTCCTTCTTTTTCTTTTTTCTTTTCTTTTCTTTTAATTTTTATAGGTTATATATGATATGATATTGTGAGGAAGGGACAGGACTAAATAAGCGTTCTGCTTCCTCCTGTTCCCTCTCGAACACATTGTTTTGCTGTGTGTTTTATTTTTGAATGAGACTGTTAAATTGTTTTGCTTTTTTATATTTTGATGCTTTTAATTTGATGGGGTTTTGTTGTGTTCGAGACAAAGCCAACAATAAACTCAGTTTTTCACCATTTCAGGGCAAGAAACAACAGCCAATCAACTTGGGTTTTGCATCATGGAACTTGGAAGACATCCTGAAATACTGCAGAAGTAAGATCTGATAACGCAGTGGAAGACAGTTAAACCATATAATTGATTTAATATTTAATTTAATTTTACAGGGTGAAAAAAGAGGTGGATGATGTAATCGGGATGAAACAGGACTTAAATTACGATGACCTCGGGAAACTGGTCTATCTTTCACAGGTACTCAAATAAATGTGTAACTTTTTATTGAATGTGACCGACTTTTTCCTCCCGCGTGCATATCAAGATTTACTGTGACAGACCAGGATAATCCTGGTTTATTTTTCTCAGGACTCCCACTTGAAGTTACTTTATTATTTATTAATATAACCTTGCATTTCAACTCTCCCACAGGTGCTCAAAGAGACTTTGAGAATCTACCCGACGGCGCCAGGCACGTCCCGTGACCTTCCTGAAGACTTGGTCATCAACGGTGTACAGATACCGGGAGGAGCCAACTGCTTCGTGAGTGTTTTTCACTGAAAAGCCGTTGAGTTCTTATGAGATTAGCGAGTTCACTGTGAACAAAGTATTTATACGGTAAAGTTGGAATCATTTTGTTTTCAGAAACATTCATCTTTTTTATTAAAAATACTCCTGTTGAAGTATCAACTCAAGTTTTTTACTCAAGTAAAAGTATAAAAGTACTGGTTTCAAAACTACTTAAAGTATAAAAGTAAAAGTAATGTAAGGGGGAAAAAAGCCATTAAGGACAAAAGGTATTGAAAATTAATGCATCTTAGTATAATGCAAATATATTAAAGAAGCATATATGTGTACTATTGAGCATTAACATGTGTTTCAGAGAGCAGCAGATATGATGACTAGTTGCCTATAAGTATTGTAATGGTGCAAAAAGTCAAACTTCAGAGGCATGTTATCATTTATCCTAACCTTTATTGGAATGTACATCCAAGTTTAGTTGCAGGAATCTGAGGGAACGGATGTAAGAACAAAACTGGACAAGAACATCTGAAACAACCACAACCAAATTCACTCTATCCGGATGGAGCAATTTAACTGGATAGTTTTTTTTAAAGGCCGAAAGGAAATAGAGTAACGAGGCTGTTTTTAAAATGTAAGGAGTAAAAGTAAAAAGTCGTCTGAAAGGTCATTAAGTGTGAATAGTTGAAAATATATTTAATTCCAACTTTATGGACTTTAAATATTTACAAATGTCTTTATTTCACAATAATTTTCACAATTCACATTTTCACATTCACGATTTCTATTCTACCCACATTCCTACCCTCCCCATAATTACCCTAGGGGAAAAAAAAAAAAAAAACATACATTAAGGGAGAACAAAATTAAATAATGGTTAATTTTTCCAATGGTAAAAAAACTGAAATTTGATCCAAAAAAAACTTGAAAGTTGGAGGGGAATCATCTTTCCAAAGTAAAAGTATGCATTTCTTAGTATGTATGTGATCATAATTAATATCATGCTTTTTTTCCGGTCTAACTGAAGATCCAGTGTGTCATTTAATAAATACAAATTGGAGCTTAACTCAAAATTAATTTCTAATACTGATTGTGTGAAGGAATGAATTGATTTCCAGAAACTTATTAAAAGATCACATTCCCAAAACATATGTACAAATGTTCCATCGATTCTTTTACATCTTGGACATTTTGAAGAGATATCCTTTGAAATTTTGTGCATTTTAATTGGAGTTAAATTACAAATGTTTTTAACGAAATATGTCAATATTCAGTTCAGCTCGTATGTGTGTGGGAGAATGGAGAAATTCTTCAAGGACCCACTGACATTTGATCCAGACAGATTTCACCCAGATGCTCCCAAGTAAGAAAATCATAATTTTCTTTCACATAATGGCAGAGTTTGAAAGGAAAAGTGATTGTTTTCATTTCTGTTTTGTAAGGCCTTATTACTGCTACTACCCCTTTGCCCTCGGCCCACGCTCCTGCCTGGGACAGAACTTTGCACAGGTGGGCGGGACTAAATGATCAATAATTACACCCACAACACATGTGATTACATGGACTGTGCTCAAGGAGTGGTGTTGTGTTTTCAGATGGAGGCTAAAGTGGTGATGGCCAAGCTGCTCCAGAGGTTTGACTTCACCCTCGTCCCAGGGCAGACCTTTGACATCCTGGACACCGGCACGCTCAGGCCAAAGGGCGGAGTGGTGTGTTCGGTTAGACACAGGAAGTAACCAAGTTAAGTGGTCTTAAACCTCTGTGACAAGAAGAAATTCCAGCATCCCACATGATGAAAGTGAATCAAGTCGAGCTGACTGTTATCTTTGTACTTCAGTCTCTTCCAGATGCTACACACGTGCATACTGCAAAATTTGATTATTTTTCAGCTAATTTTTAAATGTCCTTAATGTTATACCTTGTTCAGAGTAGAGGTGGGTGCAATTCACCGATGTGTCGATGCATCGCGATGCGTCACGTGACGATTTGGAATCGATTAATTAAAAAAAAAAAAATTAAATTATCCTATCCAGATTCCAGACTGAATAAGCTGCTGAATCATTTCATTTTCATGAATGCACATTTCTTATTGTTCACTTGAAATATGGCAGATATGTTTACACTAAATAAAGTTGATGGAAGTACAAATCTTGTTTACTTGAATTAATGAACTCATTAAATCCAGGGCTTGACCGTTTTCAGTGTTTTCCGCCAATAGAGGGCGCTCTCATGCAAGTGCAGCTTTCCCTGGTCAAAGTTAAGTAAGTCAAAGAGCAAATCTTTACATAGTCATAAAATACATTATTTTGTGTCTTTGAAAAATATCAAATGTTCAAAAAACCTTGTTATTTACTTAATGAGTGTTGTTAGAGGAACTGAGTTAATTGATTGGCTATTTATTTACAAATGTAGCCACAGATGAAGACAAAATCAATCTTGTATGGAAAAAAGCATAAAAAATCACAATAAACGAAGAATCGTGGCACCAATAATTGAATCGACAATTGAAGAATCGAAGCTCCAATAATCGAAATCGAATCGTGAGGTACCCTTGTTTGCACACCCCTAGTTCAGAGTATATTTACATTAAAGTGTTCATTTAACTTGTTCCTTCTGTTGTGCATATATTAATAATCAAATTTAATGAAATTTTCTTAACAGAACTTGTGACTGAAACCCTGTTTGCAACACTGAATATTTTTTTTATGCCAAAAAGATATTATTGCAGCAAAGATTTGATGCCTTACAATCTTTTTTTCTCACCACATATACTGTGCATTTATTTTTTTAATACACAGTCACTATTCTGTATGTATATACAATTAAAGTCAAAATTTTATACAATATATCATCTATGTTTTAACTATTACGATCAGTATACACACAGAGGTGCTATAATCCTATTAAAACACCTGTCAAGCTAAAATAAGACTGAAATGCTGTCAGTCGTTGAAACAGATTCTGAAATACTTTTTTTGATATGTAGATTGAAAAAAGTTAAGTATTAAATCACACTGTCGCTTATGGTTTGTTTGTTTCTCATTTGAAATTTAAATTATCTTTTACTCTTAGTTTAACAAACAAACTTAGTTTTTGTTCTCATAAACCAATGATGGCATAGAGGCTTAATAAAAATACCTCAATGTGATGATACTGGTTCTGAGTGTCTTGATCCACAGTAAAAACAACTTTCAGCTCACAGTACTGTCATATATTTTCAAATAAATATATTAGATTTTTCTGTGGTGGTCTGAACACACGAGTTTGAAGTTTTATTGCTTAAAAAAATACAAATTTAATTTAAGATATTGATGTGTGTTTAATGAGGCTGCAAAATCTGAGAATCAATTATCTTTTCCCACTGATACTATGAACTTCTTATCTTATATCTTCTTATCTTATATTCAGAGGTGGGTAGTAACGAGTTAAATTTACTCCGTTACATTTACTTGAGTAAGTTTTGGGAAATGTTGTACTTTTAGGAGTAGTTTTGAATCACTATACTTTTACTTTTACTTGAGTAGATTTGTGAAGAAGAAACTGTTCCTCTTACTCCGCTACATTAGGCTACGTTGAGCTGTTACTTTTCTTTTATCCCTTTTATCCGCGTACGCGTCAATCTCATGACATCACTGGGTGATTCTTTAGGAAAAATGTTTGTTTTTGCATGTTTTGTCACATTTACACAGACTCAAACACACACAGAGTTTCTATGAGTTCATGTTTGTTCTAGTTCTGCCTGGTTAAAAAAGAAAAGTACAAAGGCTTGAAATTTTGTGCTACTTGTGCTTAATTTTTTTTTATTCTGTTATTTTATTATTTATTAAAGTACTTGAATTTACGATTAATTTAATTTAATTTAGCTATTTTTTATTTTTTATTTATTTTATTGATTTAATTTGCCTGATGATTATTTTGTACTTCAGACGTTACTCAACAGTTACTCAGTACTTTAGTAGTTTTTTCAGCAAGTACTTTTTTACTTTTACTCAAGTAATTATTTGGATGACTACTTTTTACTTCTACTTGAGTCATATGATTCTGAAGTAACAGTACTTTTACTTGAGTACAATTTACATATTGGCCAATGTTTTTGAAGTGTTTAGGTCATTTTCACACCTAAAAGTCTGTTTGACTAAGTACTTTTGGTGTTGCCACACTTTGTTTTCATGTTACACCAACTTCAGTTTTTCCCATGTTATCAATATAGATAACTTGGATCCTAAATATTCAAACATGATCAACCTGGTGATTATTTTGGGTAAATATCACATTCACACTTGTAAGTGGAGTGGAATTACTCCCTCCTTGACTATATTTTTTCCTTTTTTTTTTTTTACCAACTTTAAATCTATGAAAAAGATTGATCATATGAATAGGGATGCCAAGAAACTGTACTCATCCATAACTCAGTCCTTGCTCTTTTGAATTTTATTGTACCTTGCTGTCCTTGTGCTTTTTGTTTGTTTTTGTTTCTTGTGTGAATCTGTTATCTTCACCATTCTTGCTATAATTATTTCCTAATTTTATACCTTTTTCACCCTGCCTTGATCTGTACATTCTTTGTGCTAAATAAGTGCCACATTTGTTTATTTACTGTTTTAATTTTTAAATCTAAAGAGTCAAATTCCTTGTTGGACAATGTTCGAACCTGGCCAATAAAGACGATTCTGATTCGGATAAAGTTTATAAAAAAAAAACAAATGTTTCCCCTTTATTCCTCATTCCACTGCAGTTCCTCGACTGGCCGATAGGGGGTGATGGTAAAAGCGAGTCAATCTCCATTGACTCCCATGTTGAAATGTCCGACTTTGGAGCAGAAATACACATATTTACAGCCTGGTTCAAAAGTCCATTTTGGTCCCAATCGTCTGATTTCACACACATGACAACTCTAAGGGGGATACATTGTTTTGTACCACGCCAGGAGAGTTTATATCAAGCAATAGGTCTATTTCTCTAATATGATTGATTGACAGTCGGCTCAGCCAATCACAGGCCGTTTTCACTTCCTTATTTTCGTTTCAGAAATCAGCGGGTCACGTGACCGAATCATTGTTACACAGGGTCCATTCTGCCACATGGCATCTAGATATGGAGCAACAACAAATGTTAGGGATCTTGGGTTCCTTATTTGATTTCATGCAGGTGTACCACACAGTTTCCCTGCAACAGTTTGCTCAGTATGAGCAGCAGACGAGGCAGCGGACTGTCGAGGGCATTGCCTTTTACTTGAGGCGAATGAGGAGGCAACGTATGAGACGGCGAGCCCTGCAGAGAGAGAGGGTTAAGAACATCCACATGCTGTCCCGGTTATACAGATGCAGAGCAAGGTATGGCAAAGCAGAATGTGTTCATATAATTGTTCCTAGAGTGACTTATTCACAATATAAGCACTGAATTTAATTGCAACTCCATGCACTTGTGTTTAAAGTTATATTATATGCCCATCCCACGTTTTCAGAGACACTACTCATGGTTAATAACTCAAAAGAAGTTGTGAGAAAGAGTAGTGGAAGCTAAACTAAGGACCGCGGTTGAATTGGTTTGATATTGGATATTATGAATTCAACACCCATAAAACTTGTGATACATACCACTGATTTTGGTCATATTGCTTGTGATGTGTTCATGGTCATCTAGACTATATATCACAAAACAGTAATTATTAAAAAATCATATATAGGCCTATGGGCTGATTTAAAAATCATATATATGGGCTGATTTAATGTGGTTTAATGAAAACAATTTGTGTTATGTATCACAAGTTTTATGGGTGTTGAATTCATTAAACCACATTAAATCAATAATTTTTTTTTTTTTAAATCGATCTTTAGACATATGAATCGATTTTTAGGAATTAATATGAGAATCGATTTAGAATTGGGAAATCGATTTTTTTCAACACAGGCCTACTATTTAGGAGAGTGGTAGTCTAGTGGTTACAGAGAAACCCCCAGGATGGCAATCAAAATAAACCGCTTTGGGCCCTTGACAAGGACAATTTCCTGTGAGTGTTTCCATGTAAAATGACAAATAAAGAGATAATAATTATAAATTAATGAGGGACTCATAGAAAGGTTAAGTGTATTACCTCCATTTTACATTAATTCCCTTATTGTTGTCCCTCCAGAATCACATGGGCCCGGCCACGCACCTCAACCTGGTGGGATTCTGCTATCAACACCTGGGATGAGAGGGAGTGGCAAAGAAACTTCAGGATGTCTAAAACCTCATTCCTGCATCTGTGCGACATCCTGCGGCCCAATCTGACGCGGCAGCGCACTAGATACCGGTGTCCACTCGCTGTTGAGCTGCGGTTGGCTATCTGTCTGTGGCGGCTCGCGACCAACATGGAGTTTCGTTCTATCTCCCACCTGTTTGGTGTCGGTATCTCCACAGCCTGCAGTGTTACCCAACAAGTTGTGACTGCAATTAATAAGATAATGAAACCCCATTACATTAAAGCGCCGTCCGAGCCAGAGGTGAGGGAGATAGTGCAGGGCTTCAGGGATAGGTGGGGGTTACTCCAGGTTGCAGGAGTAATAGATGCGACTCACATTGGAATTTTAGCGCCGGCCGAGGACCCTACCGACTACTACAACAGGAGGAGTTTCTATTCCGTTGTGTTGCAGGGTGTGGTAGATGACAAAATGAAGTTTTGGGACATTAACGTCGGCTGGCCGGGTAAACTACACGATGCCAGAGTTTTGGTCAGCACTTCCATGTACAGTAGAGGCCAGAACTGCACATTGTTTCCGGACTGGACCGAAAGACTGGGGGATGTGGACGTGCCGCTGCATATTGTCGGCGATGCCGCCTACCCACTACTGCCCTGGCTGCTGAAGCCGTTCCCGGAGGGCGGGGGGTTAACGGAGGCACAGACACACTTCAATCATCGACTCTGGGAAGCAAGAGTGACTGTTGAAAGAGCCTTCGGACGCCTGAAGGGTCGCTGGCAATGCCTTCTCAGGAGATGCGATGCACACATTTCCCTCATCAGCCACATAATATCAGCCTGCTGCGTTCTACACAACTTCTGTGAAATTGCTAATGAGGACTGGGAAGATGAGGATCTCGCGGCTGACGTGGATGACATTGTGGACCTAGAAATCGGTGATCAGGCCAACTATGGGGGGCAAATTAGGGATGCACTGTGTGCACATTTGGCACAGTAATACTTTAGTAAATGTATTATTGTGCAGTATTTATATTTAATTTTATACTTGTGTAATATTTATTTAAAGCCTAAAAGAACATTTACTAAACTGTTACTATTTTACTTTATGCATCTGACAGTTGTTTGCTTTAAGCAGAATTTTTGTGGGTTTTTAACTTTGTAAGGAAGTAAAAAGAAGAGAAAATATTCATGACTTATTTGTTTTTATTTATTACAGACAGCCATATTGGCTTCCCATCTTTTCATCCAACTTTCGTTTCTTCATACCCCTTTTCAGACAATTTGCATCAATCAATGTCATATCTGAAGCTATAAATACTTACAAGTTGATTCAATTGGAAATATTGTTTATATTATTTTTCTATTATGTACATATGTATGTATATATATATATATATATATATATATATATATATATATATATATATATATATATTGTGACAATGAGCTAATACTGGTGGATATGTATATGTTGTTTGGGATTGTTCTTTTGTAAATACTGTTTACAAATCAGTTTTGTGGCAATAAATTCATTCATTCATTCATTCATTCAGGTAGCTTTCAGTCACTTTCTCAAATCTGTCTTTGCATTATACTTCTTTTCTGAGCCCAAGCTACATCCTGCAAACATCATGAAAGACGTCATTAAAACTATGCCTAATTCTAATTGGTCCTATTGTCTTATTTTTTGATAAGAAACCAGGGCTAACAAACAAATTAAGCCAAAACATAGCAAACCAACTTCTAAACATATGTCTATTGCACATTTCTGGTCACACATTTCTCATGAAGTACAATCACTAACTTACGACGGAGTATTAGGGCCAAACTAAGACAAAAAAAATTGGAAATTACGAGAATAAAGTCGTAAAATTACGAGAATAAAGTCATAATGTTGCGAGAATAAAGTCGTAATAGAATAAAGTCGTAATATTACGAGAATAAAGTCGTTACATTACGAGAATAAAATCGTAATTTATGAGAATAGAGTCGTAATAGTACAAGAATAAAGTGGTAATTTATGAGAACTCTGCTGCAAAATGTTGAATATTGAGCATCTTGTGAAGTTATATTTATATATTTATAATATATTTAATATCACGACTTTATTCTCGTAATATTAAGACTTTATTCTCGTAATATTATGAATTTATTCTCAAAATATTACGACTTTATTCTCGTAATATTACGACTTTATTCTCGCAACATTATGACTTTATTCTCGCAATTTTACGACTTTATTCTCATACTATTATGACTTTATTTTCGTAATTTCCTTTTTTTTTTTCTTAGTTTGGCCCTAATACTCCGTCGTACTAATTTACCACTACTATTGGTCCTGCTGAGTGGAGTATTCGGACTTGATTGGTGCCACAGATTGCACTAGTGTCACCAGCACCATGTCCAGAGTATATTCACATTGAAGTGTTCATTTAACTTGTTAATTCTGTTGAGTATAGTAATTGTCAAATGCAATTACATATCAATGACAGCAGAATTTGTGCCTGCAATCTACGTTTGCATCACTGAATATACATTTTATGCCCCTAACATAAAATTGCAGCTCAGATGTGGCTACTGAATTTATTTCACATGTGATGGATTTATTTTAATAACAGTAAATATTCTGAAGGTTACACCAGAAAAACTTAAAAAATTTAATATACAGATCCCTGACCTCTGTAATAGATGTGGAGAAGTTAAGGGCACATTGTTCCACTGTATATGGTCAGGTCCAAAAATAAGGGAGTTTTGGGAGGAAGTTAGAGTAATAATACAGGAGATTTTATCAATTAGACTGGTGATGGAACCCAAATTTTTCCTACTGGGCTTATATCCTACAGGACATAACATAAGTCGCTCTGGAAAAATCTTCATAAATATGGGAATACTACAAGCAAAGAGAGTGATAGGTTTAACGTGGAAAAGTACTGGCAAACCGAGTGTGACGCAATGGTTCAAAGAAATGTCTTTATGTTTACCGTTGGAAAAAATTACATACACTCTAAAGGATAAACAAGAATTATTTCAGATAATATGGGAGTGCTACATCCAGTAAATTAAAAACAAAGATCTATCTGACTTACTGTGTGAAACAGGGACAGCATAACTATCCCCAGTACAGGACCACAATCATATGCTGCAACCTGAATATTATTTTATAACACCTGAATTCTCATGGACTTAAATGATCTTATTGAATGTACCTAATGTTTGAATATTGTTCGTATATGTATGTCTGTGTATTTTGTGTATCTATGTCAAAACTTTAATAATATATACTGTTGAAAAAAAAAAAAATTCTGAAGGACGTTTAAATGTATTACCAACAGTGAACACATGGTGGCGCCATAATGCAGTAAATACATTTCTGTAGCAGCTGTCAAGCTTGGTAACACGCTGAGTTGTCACTTATTTAAACTGATTCTGAAATATTTTGTCGACATATACATTTTGATTAGTTATGTGTTAAACTCATAGTTGTTTATGTGGTTATTTATTTGTATTTGAAAATGAAATGTCCTTTTATACTTTAACAAATAAACGCTATTTTATTTAACTTTTATTTAAAAATATTTAAAAATATGATTGCACAAAACCAAAAAAAACATGTACAAAAATCAATTGCATGATGATGGATATGCGTCTCTTCAGTCAGGCCACCGTTAAAGCAACTTCATTTTGCCCCCTAATAATCGTTTCCAGTTTTCCGTGGCGCCCTGAATGCACCACGGTGCTGCAAGGCTGCAGCGTCTTCACCTGCTGCCAACTTCTCTCACATGTTTGTCGTGTACCAAGAGCCATTATCGTCTCGGAGGACCCATGACCTACAACTGAGACCAAGCTTTCTGACATCGAGGAGCTTTGAGATGCTTCAGATTTCATTGAACCCTACACACATTGGAAGCAGCCCGTACCAGAACATAACCATATTTCAAATACTTTAGTCAGTTTCAAGTTATTTCAGGGCCCATTGTGGGCTCATCTTGCTTTAATGGAAGGGCAGCAACACACCCATGTGTAACTAATTCTTTGGCATCAATCCTGGAAATAAAACTGGGTCAAAACTATTCTAAATATGACTGGGCATTAAATATTCCAGTTGATCTGGAGCCTTTTTCTCGGTTACTGCTTTTATATATTTATATAACACATACACAGAAAATTCGACCACATACCTGGGCCAGAGGGACAGGCGATTAAAACTTTAGAAACTAAAAACTTTATTATATTTGGCATTTATTATATTCTAGCAACTCATCACTCATCAGTATTTGCAGAAGTTTTTTTTTTTTTTTTTTTTTTAAATCTTTTTATTGGTATTTTTTGGCAAAGATAAAATGGTACAAAACAAAAATCAAAATCAACCCCATCCGATATGCCATCTTTTAAACCCTATTTGCAGAAGTTTAGTAATTCAGCGGAAACAAATATCTATTTATCTTTTAACAACATCGTAATAATGTTTTGACTAAACGACATTCAGAAATGACCCGGATCTGCCATTAGATTTTGTCATGAGTTTTGGTTTTTGCTTTCATCATTTTGTTTTTAAATATATATTCTTTTTGGGTTCTTTTTTTTTTCACTCTTTTTGCATAAAAACCAACCACTCAGCTTTTTGGGGGGGTTCGTGATCTTTCTCTTGATGACGATCCAGAGTGATTTCAAGAGGGTTGAAATCTGGAGCATTGTTGGTTGGAAAAACCAACTTTCCTAGTCAGGGAAACATGGTTTTAATCACATACATGGATAGATTGGAGTGAAATGCCCGATCCCAGCCTTGCTGATGCACGTCCAGAACATCCTACCACATACTTTACGGCTGGAGCACAACCAGTACTCGAGTTGTAAAAAAAAATCAGGGGGGATGGTGGATTGTATCATATGGGGACAGATAATTTGTGCTGATTACAAATAATATAATATATTACAAATAATAGCAGTGACCAAAACACCTGCAGAAATACTGCAGGAATGACATAGCAGCAGTTAAATGCAGCCTTCTGTAAACTTTAAATATCCACTGGGCTTACATCAAAACACATAAATAAAAAACAGTTTTCTGAACTTATCAATATGACTCTGTCCTTCACAGGATAAGTAAAATGGATCACTGCAAAAACTCTAAATCTTAACAAGAATATTTGTCTTATTTCTAGTTAAAATGTCTCATCTTAGTAAAAAAATCTCATTACACTTAAAACAAGACTCATCCCTGGAAAAAACAACAATTTTCACCTGTTTCAAGTAGATTTTCACTTGAAATAAGTAGAAAAATCTGCCAGTGGAACAAGATTTTTTTGCTTGTAATAAGAAGATAAATCTTGTCCCACTGGCAGATTTTTCTACTTATTTCAAGTGAAAATTTACTTGAAACAGGTGAAAATTGTCAAATAAGTTATCTTTCTGGTGTTATTTTTCTGGTGATGACTCTAAATGTTGAAATAAATGTAAAACCATATTCATTGATGAAATAACATAAGGGATGGAAAGGGGGAATGGCAGTTTTACAGGGGGGGATGATTTGGACCGTTTTTATTTCAGGGGGGGATGCCATCCCCCCTCATCCCCCCTCATCCCCCCTCATCCCCCCTCAACTCCAGTACTGAGCACAACCCCTTGGGTTGTTGGCCTGTCTAACCATAAGATGACTAGGTGACGGGCCGAGCTGTAAGGTGAACTCACCTCTGCAGTCCAGATCCTGTAGTGTTTAGCCAACCTCAGTCTGGCTCTTCTTTGCTTCGTTCTAATCAGAGGTGTCTTCAGTGTTCACATTCATTACTCAGGTAGAAGTATAGATACTAGAGTTTAAAAATACTCCTGTACAAGTTGAAGTATCAACTCAAGTTTTTTACTCAAGTAAAAGTATGAAAGTACTGGTTTCAAAACTACTTAAAGTATAAAAGTAAAAGTAATGTAAGGGGGAAAAAAGCCATTAAGGACAAAAGCCATTGAAAATGAATGTATCTTAGTATAATGCAAATATATTAAAGAAGCATATATGTGTACTATTGAGCATTAACATGTGTTTCAGAGAGCAGGAGATATGATGACTAGTTGCCTATAAGTATTGTAATGGTGCAAAAAGTCAAACTTCAGAGGCATGTTATCATTTATCCTAACCTTTATTGGAATGTACATCCAAGTTTAGTTGCAGGAATCTGAGGGAACGGATGTAAGAACAAAACTGGACAAGAACATCTGAAACAACCACAACCAAATTCACTCTATCCGGATGGAGCAATTTAACTGGATAGTTTTTTTAAAGGCCGAAATGAAATAGAGTAACAAGGCTGTTTTTAAAATGTAAGGAGTAAAAAGTACAGATAATTGTGTGAAAATGTAAGGAGTAAAAGTAAAAAGTCGCCTGAAAAATAATTACTCCAGTGAAGTATAGATAACCAAAATTTCTACTTAAGTAAGGTAACGAAGTATTTGTACTTCGTAACTTGACACCTCTGGTTCTAATGAAGGATTTTTTTTAGCTTTGCATGACTTCATCCTCCCTGTACGAGCCTGTTTCCACTGTTCTTGCTGTGAACTTCATCCCACTGAGTTTGAAGGTCACTTGACGTCACTCTATGGTTGTTGAATGAGGCTCAAACGCGTCTGTGGTCATCTCTCTCTCTGATTCGCCCTTTGTTGTGCCCAGCGTCTCTTGCGTGACCCTGTTCTTGTGCACCACAGCCTTTCTTTTCTTTTATTTTCTTCTCTCTAAGTCTTTCTTTTCCACTTTTTTTATTTGGCATGGTCAAAATGGTAGGAAAATAGTTTTTTCTAACACTATTTTGCTACCAAGCTGCTCGAATAGCAAGTGAAGACTTTTACAGCATTGTTTTTCTTTCTTTTACTTTTCCTCTATTAATAGAGTTGATTCGGGTGATCACCTTATCAGTGCCATGAAGCCAAATGAGGTGTGCTTCTATTTAAGACTAAATTGCAGAGCAATTTAGGTGTGATCACAAGCAAAAGGGGTAACCCTCCGTCAAACTATTTATTAGATCATTCTGTGTAAGAAATCATTTAGTGCATTAGAATGTGTACTTCACTGCAAAAACCCACTTCTAAGAAACCTTTTTTTCTAAAAAAAAAAGTATTTTTTAAAGAAAACTGGACAGTATTTCAGACTATTTTGCTAGTTCTACTAATTCAAGTCAATAAACTTTTTATTATTACATTGGCAGATATATTTTTTAATTAAAATAAGATAGTTTTGACTAGATATAGGAATATTAGTCGTATTTCTAGTGGGGCTGTTTTAGCCCCCATTAGCGTAGCTCCAGAATATGATTGAGTGTCTGGTTTATCTGTATGACTTTTATATGACATAACAAAGTAAGAACTTCACTATATGACTTTACCATTTTGTATGCCAGTTAATTCAACTGATATTCTATATAATTGATATAATATGATATTCAGTTCAGCTCGTATGTGTGTGGGAGAATGGAGAAATTCTTCAAGGACCCACTGACATTTGATCCAGACAGATTTCACCCAGAGGCTCCCAGGTAGGGATGGGCGGTATGGACTAAAAAATGTATCACGATAATTTCTGGCATTTATCCCGATAACGATAAAAATGGCGATAAAAAAAATACCAATTCAACTCCATCTTTTTAACTATAAATCTATCACCACATTCAGTCTTTGGAGCCAAATCACTGCTCTAAAAGATACTAAATACTACTAAACTACACCAATTACATTGAATTACTAAAAACCAATTAAATTAGTACACCTGTACTGCAAAACTGGAATGACTCCTCACTCTGAGATCCACCTTCCGCCATGTTTGTTACACAAACACGTCATCAACGGGAATTGATCCTTTTTTCTTTCTTTCTTTCTTTCTTTCTTTCTTTCTTTCTTTCTTTCTTTCTTTCTTTCTTTCTTTCTTTCTTTCTTTCTTTCTTTCTTTCTTTCTTTCTTTCTTTCTTTCTTTCTTTCTTTCTTTCTTTCTTTCTTTCTTTCTTTCTTTCTTTCTTTCTTTCTTTCTTTCTTTCTTTCTTTCTTTCTTTCTTTCTGGCTCATTTCCTTCCTTCCTTCCTTCCTTCCTTCCTTCCTTCCTTCCTTCCTTCCTTCCTTCCTTCCTTCCTTCCTTCCTTCCTTCCTTCCTTCCTTCCTTCCTTCCTTCCTTCCTTCCTTCCTTCCTTCCTTCCTTCCTTCACGTACGTTGTGCGTGGATTTAACACAGAACCCTAAATCAGCTTTACACAAAAACGTCATCAACGGGAATTTATCGTTTTTACCGCGAGATGACAAATTCTTACCGTGGGAATTTTTTTTTATGGTTTATCGTGAACGGTAAAATATCACCCATTCCTACTCCCAAGTAAGAATAAAATCATTTTTTCACATAATGGCAGAGTTTGAAAGGAAAAGTGATTGTTTTCATATCTGTTTTGTAAGGCCTTATTACTGCTACTACCCCTTTGCCCTCGGCCCACGCTCCTGCCTGGGACAGAACTTTGCGCAGGTGGGCGGGACTAAATGATCAATAATTACACCCACAACACATGTGACTACATGGACTGTGCTCAAGGAGTGGTGTTGTGTTTTCAGATGGAGGCTAAAGTGGTGATGGCCAAGCTGCTGCAGAGGTTTGACTTCACCCTCGTCCCAGGACAGACCTTTGACATCCTGGACACCGGCACGCTCAGGCCAAAGAGCGCAGTGGTGTGTTCGGTTACACACAGGAAGTAACGAAACTTGGTGGCACGATGCATCCACATGACTGACGTATGTAACTAGGTGCGCTTGTTTTAACTCTCTGAGAAGGAGAGACGAGATGAGAGAGTGAGAAAAGCCTGTAATTTATTGCCCACGGCTAAAAGCAAATGCGTGAAAATGTATACTTGAATATTCACGATAGTCATTTTGTACATCGCACAGAGTAGAAGCCGAAACACATCGAGTATACTCGATATATCGCCCAGCCCTACGTTCAATACAATTTTTTTTCCCTTTCCAATACCTAGGTTTTCGGTATGAGCTGGGACCGAGTACCAACGTTATTTTTATTTTGTACTTTTTTAAATACAAAACTAAACATTTGTTGGTTAAAATTGAAAAAGAAAAGAAAATCAAGAGCTGATGCGATGGAAGTGACTTCCTTAGACTCGTGGTCAGCTATGTCTGCTGCAAAATAGTTTTTGTTTTTCTAATTCTCATATGCCCTTAGTAAAATGATATCATGTTCACAATATGTTTTTGTGAAAGTGTTCATATAACTTGTTTATTTTTTTGTTGTACAAATTATGTTTGTACATCACAATTACATTTACTTTACAGAATATGTTGTTCCACTAATGCTGCGTTTGCGACACTGAATTTTTCATTTTTCATTTTATTCTTTATTTCATTCAAAAAAAATAAAACAATTCAATACAAACACAAATGCTCTTAAATTGTGAATGAAAAGGGAGCAGAAAGAAGAAGAATCTTATCTGATCTGCCCCTTTTTCCAAGAAATAACTTCACAAATAACATAAATTAAAAATTAAGAAAAAAAACAACTAAGTGAAATAAAAAAATAACAAAAATAAAATTACTGCCGTCTTGAACTAACATATTTCATTATATTTCCTTAACATACAGGCTTTAATTGTTCTTTTGAATGTAATGTTTGATTTGGATTCTTTGTTTTCTTTATTCAGATTGTTCCATAAACTGATTCCTTTCACAGAAACACAACGTTCCATCAATTTAGTCCTGAATCTTGGTTTTATAAAAATCTCTGTTCCTTTTAAGTTATACTTGCTTTCTCTTTTTTCAAATCTTTTCTGAATGTTGATTGGTAAAGTTTTTTTATGAGCTTTAAACATAATTTGCAGAATACTATAGTCTACTAGTTCATGAAATTTCAACAATTTTAATTGATGCCCTGATAACCGTTAAATGATAGTAAAATAAAACTGCAACTAAAATTAAGCTCTAAATTAAACTCTTTTCATTTCTATTTACATTTTTTCAATTTAATATACAGTGTATAGGCCTTTTTCTGGGTGGAGTGTGCATGTTCTCCTTGTGCTTTTGTGGACTTTTCTGGGTTTTTTCATACACACTGATCAAACCCCCTTGACATGGAGATCCTGCTTGAATTTCCAAAAGAATTCTGATAGATCTGGATGAACAAAAAAGTGAGGATGTCCTGGAGTGTCTGGGGATTGGGATTTCTTCCCAGATGTCTTTCGGCTCAATTCCCATCGGGAGTTTGGAGAAAACTCAGCTCAGACTCTTTCTTGTTTTCTCTGGAAACTTCCTACAACATTTTGTTGAGGGAAAAACTGCTAACCTGCGTATGATGTTGCCGTGATGAGGAGTGTGGTTTGGTAGGCGGCAGTGTTAAAATAACATTCATGTGAATGCGAGGATGCAGGTTTTCCCAGTAGATAATTGCAGCGTTTACTCACATCACCAGTCAGTGGTCATAATGTTAGGCTTAATCAGTGTATATACCGTGTATAAACAGTATGTATGTGTTATATATGTATATAAATATAGCTTTTAAGAAAACCAATGGGTCATGTGACCTAATGCCTTCTCCTTCCCCATCGATCAGCAGTGGAGTCCTCCACAATTATTTTAGTGAATCCCCAGTAGGGATGGGCGATATTTTACCGTTCACGATAAACCGTCAAAAAAATTCCCCACGGTAAGAATTTGTCATCTCGCGGTAAAAACGATAAATTCCCGTTGATGATGTTTTTGTGTAAAGCCGGATTCATGGTTCTGTGTTTAAATCGACGCATAACGTATGTGAAGGAAGGATATGAGCAAGAAAGAAAGAAAGAAAGAAAGAAAGAAAGAAAGAAAGAAAGAAAGAAAGAAAGAAAGAAAGAAAGAAAGAAAGAAAGAAAGAAAGATAAATTCCTGTTGATACGTGTTTGTGTAACAAACATGGAGGATCTGAGTCATTCCAGTTTTGCAGTACAGGTGTAACTCATTTAATTGGTTTTTATTAATTCAATTTAATTGGTGTAGTTTAGTAGTATTTAGTATCTTTTAGAGCAGTGTTTCGGGGGCTCCAAAGACTGAATGTGGTGATAGATTTATATTTACAAAGGTGGAGTTGAATTGGTATTTTTTTATCGTAATTTTTATCGTTATCGGGATAAATGCCAGAAATTATCGTGATACATTTTTTAGTCCATACCGCCCATCCCTAATCCCCAGTGAACACAACAAAGAGTCGAAGGTGCTCATTGTATCTCCAAACACCCCAGAGACCACCCTGATCAGCCCTGATGGCATCTGTTGGAAGAAATCCCAACCCACAGAGGTCACATTATTTTATCTGGGCGTCAGTCCTGTCATACTTCGAAAGTGCCATTTTTTTTTCCTATTATAGATGCTTTCTGGAAATACGTGATCAAAACAATTTCTGACATTTTAAAATCCCATATTCTTGATCCTAAAGTCTGGATACTGGGAGATATCAGTTCATTAAATATGACTGGAAAAAAAAACTGGAAATCAGAAAACCCCCCAGCACCCAAACAGTGGATCAATGAACTTGGATCATATAGTACTCCAGAAAAAATATTGTTTTCCGTTAGAAAAAAACCTAGAGACTTTGACCTTATTTGGGGACCTTTTTTGGATTTTTTGCCTTTATTGGACTAATGATCTGAATCATCGACTATATTGATGAATGTGTTTACGCAGGACTTGATTATTTAATTTATTATTCATTTTTGTTCTAGTATTGATAGACATATGTTAAATGATTTTGAATTACGTAATCTATTGACCATATGAGGGAGGGAAGGGGAGAGGGTGTGCTGTTGTTTTTTATTTTTATTATTATTATTATTATTATTATTATTATTATTATTATTATTATTATTATTATTATTATTATTATTATTATTATTATTATTATTTATTTATTTATTTATTTATTTTGGTTTAATTAATGTTATGAAAAGTAAAAGAGGGTGGAAAATATTGATAATTATATTGTTATTGTAAATCTTATTTCTTTTTTTTTAATGCCCTCAATAAAGACATCTATACAAAAAAAAAGGAAAAAAAAAAAAAGAAAGTGCCATTTTTTCAGTTTTTCCTGCGGTGCCCCGATATATACAGTGTATAAACAGTACGTATGTGTTATACAGTACAGACCAAAGGTTTGGACACACCTTCTCATTCAAACAAATGGGGAACCGTGTCCAAACGTTTGGGCTGTACATAAATATAGCTTTTAAGAAATCAAATGGGTCATTCAATTCAATTCAATTCAATTTTATTTATATAGCGTCCAATACAACAAAAGTTGTCTCTAGACGCTTTCCAGAGACCCAGAACATAAACATAAACCCCCGAGCAATTATTACATAAACAATGGCAGGTAAAAACTCCCATAGTGGGAGAAAAACCTTAAGCCAAACAGTGGCAAGAAAAACTCCCCTTTAGGAGGAAGAAACCTGGACCAGGACCAGGTTCATAAGGGGGGACCCTCCTGCCGAAGGCCAGACTGGGGGTCAGGTACGGCAACAGCACAGCAGGCAGGTGGAAGCAGCAACAGGATGACCAGGGGTGGGGACCGCAGGCCAGCACGCAGCTCCCGAAGCTCCGGCCCAATCATCAAGCCCCAGGTTGGGGTGCAGGGTCGGGGAAAGGTTGAGAAGGGGCAGGGCAGGTCATGTGACCTAATGCCTTCTCCTTCCCCACCGATCAGCAGTGGAGTCCTCCACAATTATTTTAGTGAATCCCCAGTGAACACAACAAAGGGTCTAAGGTGTTCATTGTATCTCCAAACTCCCCAGAGACCACCCTGATTGGCCCCGATGGCATCTGTTAAAAGAAATCCCAATCCACAGAGGTCACATTATTTTATCTGGGCGTCAGTCCTGTCATACTTCATCAACAAGGCCCCGGTCCCCCCTCTCCTCCGTCTACCATGGACTGCCCCCCCCATCCCACTCTACGTTACATTAACGTAAAGATTCCAATCCTGTAACTTTCGTACAGACTCATATCCGGCACTTTATAAACCTCATTTGTACATTTCTGTCTATACATTTTACCTATCCTAAGTTCCTAAGTCACTTTTGTACAGACTCATCCGGCACTTTAAAACCTCATTTTGTACATATCTGGTCTACATTTTATTTTATTGTTTATACATTTTATTTGATCTCTTATATATTTGTTTTTATAATTGTATTGTGTTGCACCAATCACCATAACAAATTCCTCGTGTGAAAACTTGGCAATAAACCCTTTTCTGATTCTGATTCTGATTCTGATTCTGATTCGGAGTGAAGTTATTCAGTCATTAATCGAGCTTCAAACAGGAAGCTGATTTGACAATCAAAATATTTCAACAGCCACTTATAACAGACTCGGATGGTGTTTTCCTGCAAATACAGGAAAAAATAAGTATATCCAAAAAGGCTGAAAATGATGTAGGTTTACCTGAGAACTTTACCATCATCTAAAGACACAGGGCCCACTGAAAAAGCATCTGTGACCCACTTCTGGGTCCCGACCCACTAGTGTAGAATCACTGGTCTAAGGTGTTCATTGTATCTCCAAACACCCCAGAGACCATCTTGATCGGCCCTGATGGCATCTGTTGGAAGAAATCCCAACCCACAGAGGTAGGGTTGCCACCTTTTAGAAATAGATATATAATAAATAAGGGACGCCCCGTTTCAGCAGTGCAGGCGCCAAAAAAAGGGACATCCCTAAAACTTCTAAACTGCATAGAAATGTATTTATTTTATATAAAAAAAACTAAATGCTTTGATTTAAAGTTTAAAGTGCCTTAATAGCATTGAACTTGCATGACTGTACAGACAGACAACCATGCTAGCAACTGAAATAGCCTCCTATGCTACGTATGTCCACATCAGCTCAGATGTAGAATATAGATACAGGTGAAGGTCGGAAAACTTGAATATGGTGTAAAAGTTCATTTATTTCAATAATTCAATTTAAAAGGGGAAAGTAATACATTACATAGTGTCATTACATGCAAAGCAAGATGTGTTAAACCTTTTGTTATAATTTTGATGATTGAATTGTTTATTGATTTCATAATATAGAGATTTTTTATTTAGGGTTTTCATAAGCCATAATCACCTAAATTATAACAAATAAAGGCTTGAAATATCTCCCTTTAGTTGAGTACTACGAATGAAGTTTTATTCAAATATAAGTATATTCAAATTTCCCGACCTTCACCTGTATATTATGACATCAATAAATAAGAGCATAATATATGTCCGTATGTTATGTTATGTTATGTTATGAATCTTTATTTCGGCTTGTACACACTTTTTGCAGAACAAGATGAAAAAGAAAGAAAAAACAACATTTCTTTTGCAGAAAAGGTGTAGGCTGAAGCCGTAGCTTATAGGGCCTACCCTTTTTCCTTATGATCAGCAAAATATGAAACATTAGCTTTTACTCCGTGGAAACAAACAATACATAAAGAAGACAAAAAAATTGAAAAAATTATTTGTTTTATTTAATATTGCTGGGGTTTTAGACATTCTTGATTTTACACTATTTATATGTGATTTCCAGCTAAGTTTATCATCAATTATTACCCCCAGGAACTTATTTTCATATACTCTTTCTATTTCCATACCACTAATTTTAATTGTTATTTTTTTTTTTTTCTAGTGCCAAAAATTATAAACTTAGTTTTAGTTAGGTTTAATGATAACTTATTGATATCAAACCATGCCTTCACATTTTTCAGTTCTCCTTCCACTACATTCAGCAGCTGTTCCTGCTGTTATTGGTTCAATACGGAACGCAACTTTTAATTCCCAATTACGTAACAATTCCGTATTTCAACGGACGGGTGGCAAGCCTACACAGAGGCCATATTATTTTATCTGGGCGTCCAGTCCTGTTTTACTTCGAAAGTACTACTTTTCCAGTTTTTTCCGCGGCGCCCTGAACGCACCGTACTGTAGCTTTAAGGGGGCTGAGTCTGAGCTCCGCTCTCTTCATCTACCTGCTGCCCACTTCTCTCCCCGAGTCTGGATTGGCCGTCTTCAGCCAAATCCTCTTCAATGACTTCGAACCCGAGTGTTTAGACAAGGAGGAGGAGGGTGTCCGTTCGTAATTGTGTCGGGGGGAGAGGACTGAGCCCCTCCGTCCACCAGCACGCCATCATCTCATTCAGGAGCTTTACCCGAGGAAGGAGTGCTGTTTGACGGCGCGGCGCGTCGGAATCCGCATCCGCCGGTGGAAAGTGGGCTTAAATAAGACCCAGGTTTGCATCGAACGCTCGAATTTTGCGCTAATTCTGCTTTAAAGAAAAACATCTTTCCGTATTTTTTATTATTTTTCATATTTTTTACGGAGCAACGTCCAGCGGAGATGGCACACATCGCTACGGGACACGGTGTTTTTTCCTGATTGAACGCATCGTTGCAGGATCTGATTGATTGGGAATCCAATATATATAGTAATCAAAAATCTCAGTTTTTGATATCCGAAAAGGCGTTTCTTGCAGGTTAGTGGAGGTATTTGGATGTATTTGCATCACATCAATATTTCAACAGCCTGTTGAAAATCAGGGATTTTGACGCACGTTTGGAGAATGAATTCGTATTTTAACACAATCACGCGATTGAGGTTAGGTTGAACAAGTTTTCTTTTCTTAAGTGCAAAGAAAAGGACATTTCCAAGTCAGTATTTTAGAAACTGAGACGTATCCTTGGGTGAAACATGGCTAAAACCCCTGCAGAGGGTGTGCAGGACGACCTGAGCCAGCTGCAGGACGAGGAGCTGCACCGCTGGAGCAAAGAGGACCTGGCCAGGAAACTGCGCAGGGTGGACGGGGAGAAGATGCATTTAATGATCGAGCACGGCAACATGATGAAAGACATCAACCGGAGGCTGCAGGTGCATCTGCACGAGATCCGCAGCCTGAAGGAGATCAACCAGAAGCTGCAGGACGACAACCACGAGCTGAGGGAGCTGTGCTGCTTCCTGGACGACGACCGGCAGAAGGGCAAGAAGCTGTCCCGGGAGTGGCAGCGCTTCGGCCGCCACACCGCCAGCGCCATGTGGAAGGAGGTGGGTGGATACATGCTGAAGCTGAAGGAGCTGGAGGCCAACCAGGACACCGTGCTGAGGGAGAACTCTGAGCTGAAGGAGATCATCCTCATGCTGGACGAGGACCGCAGCGGGGCCGGCTCCAGGAGCTCCATAGACAGCCAGTCCAGCCTGGGCCACCTGAACGGGGGGTCGGGCACGGTCAGGGATGTCGGGGATGGGAGCAGCACGTCCAGCACCGGCAGTGCCGGCAGTCCAGACCACCACAACCACAATAACCACACACACAAGCCCTCGGAGAACAGTAAGCTGGCTCCCACCATCATCAGGAGGTCCATGGATGACCTGTCGGCACCCCACCATCACCGGAGTATCCCCAATGGCCTAAACGGTGAGTATCATGACTAAGATGATTTATTTGTGTGTTTTTAAAGCCAATGCAAACTCAAAAACCCCCATTTTGGAGTCTGAAACCCTGATTCAGGAGGCTGTTACTGCGCTTCCATGCATCAATAACCCTTTTAAAACCATGCAGAATATTAGCAATAACCTGGTTTTGCACGGCCGGCCATGTAAACACCAATAACCCCTTTTGAATAACCCGGATTTGCTCATATTCCGGTTTTTAAAAACCTGAATATGACCCCTTGGTTACTCCTTTTAAAACCTGAATATTTGGTCATGTAAACGCCAAACGGAATATCCCCATCAAACGGAACATGAATGTGTTTTCTGCTCATGTTCTGTTCACAAGGAATCCTGGTCTTTTGAGTCCAGGAAGTTCTTATAAACACGGAGAAACGCAAGACCAGGAGGAGACTAATCACTTCATAAATGTAATGAAGGATATGAACATTTCTGCATTTGTAGACGGTAGAAAGTACCGGGATAGCCAGATTTACAAGAAGGTGAGCGAAAAGTTGCGCGAAGCAGCATTTGTTTTGAATTTGGATACAGGAAGAAGAAGCAGAAATGACAGTAATTGCATCATGATGTTCTCCGTGCGTCGCTGGTTTGATCGAGATATCCTGAATGATTAATTACCATGTAAACGGAATATTCCAAATGTTTCAGTAACCGGAATATTAGCAATAACCCAAACTTTGACTGCATGTAAACGTAGTCTGTGACGTCACAGATCCAGATCTCCGTCTTTTATGTCTATCCTGCTTCACATCATGCTCCATTTACTGTACAGTGAGCGAAAATAACCGGGTCAAATTCCCTGTCTTGTTTGACCTGACTGACGGGCTGCTGTAAACAGAGCTGCAAAGACCTGATAGAAAAGGGGACGGTTGTACTGCATCTTTGCACGTGTGAGAAGTTTCAATACAGCCTCAGGATATTGTGACAAAAGGTCACATGCCAACTTTTACAGCAGTTCCCACACTCTGTTCCTTCATTTAAAGCTTTCACTCAGCTTTTTCTCGTCATAGCTGGATGCAGTCGGGCTGAAATGTGTATTACTATGTGCATGTGACTTCTCTGACAACATGCTGATCAGACATGCTGCGAAGGATTAACACGGGGTGGGCGGTGGGGGCGGGGGGGTCTTTGGCTTAACCCCACTGTAGTCTTGATTGGGGTGATTATGGGACACACTCAGGGTAGAAAAAATAAAAAATTGCACACGCAGCATCCTTAAGTGGCCACTCGAGTCCCGAGCGAACCCATCATTTGCGTCTGCACTGATTTAGGTCACTGCACTCGCAGTTCTCAAGGAAGAAGACTTAATAGCTTTTAGAAGGAGCTCAGTACAAATTGAATTTTTCGGGGTCGTTCGCTGATTATCATTACGTTCTTTGGTATTGGGACAAGCCCGTGTGAAATACATGGCCAGCGACCAGAAATCAATGTCCCCCGTGAGACCTAAATAACGTGGCCGAGAGCCGCACGCATGGATGAAAATGCCAGGATGGATCATCAGCATGCTAAGCCCTGGTTAGCCAGCACTGTGATCTGTTTGGCAACGAATAACATGAGGGGGTGGGGGGGTGAAAAATCCATCTGGCTGAAACTTTTTCATTTTATCATGATTTAGCAGGACATGGCAGCAGCATGTAGCAGCTCAGAGCAGGCGGCGTCAGATCAGATCACATGGGTCACACGTTATTATCCCTCAGACATGGACTTGTATGTGTGGTCAAAACCGTGCAGGTGACGGATGCAAAGGGTGGTGGCATGATCAGGGAAGAGCCCAGCGAGCGTTTAATCCAGAAATGCACCATCAACCACAACGTTTAGGATAGTTTTTTGGCTCTCGTTATGTAACATCACCATGGCGCCTGCAGTGACCTAGTGCCTATCTAAGCTGCTTTCTGTGCTGGACATGTATGAAATGATTCGCCCTTTAGGTCTTTTATGTTAATCACTGAAAATGATGCACATCGGTGGAGAAACGGAGATTAGAAACAATCACCACGCCCAAAACGTTTATGTTTTTAACTTTTTAGACTTTCTGGATTATTGTATGTAGAGGCAGGAAGGGCAAACGGGTGTTGTAGTCAAGACTTGGATGGAAACGTCTCCCTCGCTGGTAGGGATGGGTGATATTTTACCGTTCACGATAAACCGTCAAAAAATTTCCCCACAGTAAGAATTTATCATCTCGCGGTAAAAACGATAAATTCCCGTTGGTGACGTTTTTGTGTAAAGCTGATTTATGGTTCTGTGTTAAATCCACGCACAACGTGAAGGAAGGAAGGAAGGGAGGAAGGAAGGAAGGATGGAAGGAAGGGGGGAAGGAAGGAAGGATGGAAGGGAGGAAGGAAGGAAGGGAGGGAGGAAGGAAGGGAGGGAGGAAGGAAGGAATGATGGAAGGAATGATGGGAGGAAGGAAGGAAGGAATGATGGAAGGAATGATGGAAGGAAGGGAGGAAGGAAGGAAGGAAGGAAGGAAGGGAGGAAGGAAGGATGGAAGGAAGGAAGGAAGGATGGAAGGAAGGAAGGAAGGAAGGGAGGAAGGAAGGAAGGAAGGAAGGAAGGAAATGAGCCTGAAAGAAAGAAAGAAAGAAAGAAAGAAAGAAAGAAAGAAAGAAAGAAAGAAAGAAAGAAAGAAAGAAAGAAAGAAAGAAAGAAAGAAAGAAAGAAAGAAAGAAAGAAAGAAAGAAAGAAAGAATACATTTCTGCTGATAGGTGTTTTTGTAACAAACATGGCGGATCTGAGTCATTCCAGTTTTGCAGTACAGGTGTAACTCATTTAATTGGTTTTTATTAATTCAATTTAATTGGTGTAGTTTAGTAGCATTTAGTATCTTTTACAGCAGTGTTTTGGCTCCAAAGACTGAATGTGGTGATAGATTTATAGTTACAAAGGTGGAGTTGAATTGGTATTTTTTTGATTGTCATTTTTATCGTTATCGGGATAAATGCCAGAAATTATCTTGATACATTTTTTAGTCCATACCGCGCATCCCTACTCGCTGGCAGGCGAGAGAGAAAAAGGGGTCTTCTTCTTCTTCTTCAGCACGACAGATTTGCTCAGTTTACCGGTGGACATCCGAGTAGAGTGGCCATGTTGCGAGGTCAGATGTCCCCGTGGTGTGAGGTCTAGAGTGGCTTTATTTAATGCCGTCCAAATGCCACTGCCCCCCCCCGGGCACTTCAGGGACCAGCTCAAGGATTTCCACTCAAGTGCTAAAGGAACAGCGTCTATCTCTTCGCCAGAGACACACACGGACAGGGGGAAGACCACATTGAAGCAACTTCAATGAAACTGGATGGTTTTAAAAAGAGAAATAATGCTTTAGATAATTGGAAAGGAGTGCATGATGGGTAACCCGAGCAAAAGGCCCTGAGTAGGTCACGGTGGTGTTGGGGGGGAGTGGCTCACGGGCGCCCAGGGGGTTGGTTAGGAAGCTTGGGAATGGCGTGTTGGGGAGGCTGGGCTTCCAGAGACATCCTGCTGTCTGCTTAATTGAATTTCTGTAGCCCCAGCATTGTTGCCCCCCTCAAAACCCTTCAACCCCCCCCTACGGGATGTGTCCGAGACTGCATATTTACCGGAACACGGGGTGTGCTGAGAGCCGAAGAAACAGAAGATAAATCACAGAGGGCCGCCTTGGGTACCACTAGGGATGGGCGGTGTGTACTAAAAAATGTATCACGATAATTTCTGGCATTTATCCCGATAACGATAAAAATGACGATAAAAAAAATACCAATTCAACTTCACCTTTGTAACTATAAATCTATCTCGCTCTCAGATCCGCCATGTTTGTTACACAAAAACATCATCAACGGGAATTTATCCTTCCTTCCTTCCTTCCTTCCTTCCTTCCTTCCTTCCTTCCTTCCTTCCTTCCTTCCTTCCTTCCTTCCTTCCTTCCTTCCTTCCTTCCTTCCTTCCTTCCTTCCTTCCTTCCTTCCTTCCTTCTTTCCTTCCTTCCTTCCTTCTTTTTTCCCTTCCTTCCTTCTTCCCTTCCTCTTTTCTCCCCTCCTTCTTCCTTTCCTTGTTTTCTCCCTTCCTTCTCCCCTTTCCTTCCTTCCTTCTCCCCTTTCCTTCCTTCCTTCCTTCTTTTTTCCCTTCCTCCCTTATTTCCTCCTGCTCTCTCCTTCCTTCTTCCCTTCCTCTTTTCTCTCCCTTCCTTCCTTCTTCCCTTCCTCTTTTCTCCCTTCTTTCCTCCTTTCCTTCCTTCCTTCCTTCCTTCCTTCCTTCCTTCCTTCCTTCCTTCCTTCCTTCCTTCCTTCCTTCCTTCTTTTTCCCTTCCTCCCTTCTTTCCTCCTGCTCTCCTTCCTTCTTCCCTTCCTTGTTTTCTCCCTTCCTTCCTCCTTTCCTTGTTTTCGCCCTTCCTTCCTCCTCTCCTTGTTTTCGCCCTTCCTTCCTTCCTTCCTTCCTTCCTTCCTTCCTTCCTTCCTTCCTTCCTTCCTTCCTTCCTTCCTTCCTTCCTTCCTTCCTTCCTTCCTTCCTTCCTTCCTTCCTTCCTTCCTTCACGTACGTTGATTTAACGCAGAACCATAAATCAGATTTACACAAAAACGTCATCAACGGGAATTTATCGTTTTTACCGTGAGATACAAATTCTTACCGTGGGGAATTTTTTTGACAGTTTATCGTTGTGAACGGTAAAATATTGCCCATTCCTAGGTACCACACCGAGTAGAACGGTGACGAGCTTTCTCAACGTCTGCGTCCAATTGTGGTGGTTTGGGACTTAATTCCAGTCAGAGACCCCTCTGAAATACGACGCCGTCACAGAGAGCTCGCATTAAGCCCCTCCACAGGGCCTTATAAACCCAGCATAGCCGGTTCAGATTAAGACAAAAGTGGCCAAGGACACAGGGGAAGTGGGAGCTTTGACGGTGTCCAGAGGAGCTGATAAAGATCCTCTCAGCAATACTGCTCGTTGACCTTCAGTGCACCCCGACATGTTCCCCCCCGGCCTTTCAGCTGACGGTGGCTCTGAGAAATAAGCATTTCTGGCTCAGCAGATAAAGGCATGAATACGCTGGAGGATGCGGTTTCTTTCTCCCACTTGGATAGATAGATAGATCGAAAGAAAGAAGTTATCCGATGCTGGCTGACATCAACATTTTTGAGACATCTCCAGATCGGTCGGCAGAAGATCTAGCAGAGTAGCAGCCCTCACCGAGCTGTGGAGTTCACGTCTCATAAAAGTACAGACACTTGTGTACTGATGTGGGGGCGTAAAACACGTACTAGATAAAACTTTGATTTAGTTTTCTTGCAGCTGTGCAAGGACGGCTGATTTCACATCATTACACGGCCACACAGTCTTGTGGTCGGGTGTTTGTTGTTGGTTTTGCTTTTTTTTTTTTTACTTCTTGTTCGCTGCTTGAACCTAAATGCTAAAATGTTTCTATCCTCCGTTTGATGTTGGAAAAGATTTTTTTCCAATGCCGGCAATCATCTTTACGATGCATCAGCTCCAAACAAGAATATATATTTTTTTTTAGTCGTTGCACGATCTGTTGTGAACAGGGTAGGGCTGGGCGATATGGACCAAAAGTCATATCTCGATATTTTCTAGCTGAATGGCGATACTCGATATATATCGATATTTTTTCTGTGCCATAATTGGGGTTTCCCCCAAAGAATTATAGCATAGCATCTCTGTTAGCATCTCTGTTAGCTTCATTTTTTCTGAGGCAAACCCTTTAAAAAAACAGTCAGTTTTAATACAAAGCCTCGTGCCAAATGTCACACAGGTTCCTTTATTAACAAAGGTCTGCACAATATCAAAATGTATAAAACAAATGAAATAAAAATAAATTGCCTGCAAATATAGAATAAAAATGCTTCTTGAATAAAATAAAACAAATATCCCTTTCCTGCATAACAATTAAATTAAAATACACTGTGCAATTAATACAATGTAGACAGTAACAGGCAGACTTTTCCACTGAGGTTGACAGTTGTGCAAATAACAAAACATTTGTGCAAATCTCAAATAAAACATTCAAGTCAATTTGTAACAAAATAAGCTATATCAAAATCATTAAAAAAAAAAAATGTTTTTTTTTTTCTTTTTTTTTAAATCGATATAAACGATATTGTCTCGTACCATATCGCATTTGAAAATATATCGATATATATTAAAATCTCGATATATCGCCCGGCCCTACTCTCGGGCTTTGGTTTCAACATCGGAAGTGAATTCGAACACCTCATTTTCATCATCTCTTATAAATAAACCACAGAATAGTAGAAGCTGTTGCACCAGTCAGGTGGAGATGTATACGACTCTGGCTGCAACATAAAAGAGCTGAACTTTGATCACCAGGCTAGAGGTTATCAAGATGAAGTCTGAATAGAGAGAAGGAAAAGAAAAAAGTTGTTAATAGTTGTTAGCAGCCGTGTCGGAGCAGGCTGCCATGACTCATTTAGGGATGAGTTTCTGTCGACGGTTTCCATTTAAAGACCTGTGGTTTCCAGAAACCAGTCCGATAGGTCAGTGACTCCCTGGAGATTCTTGAGATTGTCGTCGAGTCACACGTTGGGAGGGCCGTGCTTTTCCTAAGAATAGTATACTTTCTGCAAAGTCTTTCACTTTCGATTTTGGTTCAAATTAGTGCCAATGATACATGTGGGTGTTCAAACCTGCTCTTATTTATTTATGCATTTATTTCATTTGTCAGTATATAAGGTGCTGCACCAAGTGAATTGTTCTTCTTTATCAGTCAGAGGGATTATTTTTCTGTCTCATTCTGTCTATTTATTTATGTATTTTTTATTTTTACTCTTGGGGAGTGACACAACCTAAAAGCTCATAATGAAACTGTAAAACCAGCACTCCCAGTTGGCACCAGTGTGTGTACGTGTGTGTGTGTGTCATCATGTTACCCTGGATTAGTCAGTGTTCACATTAATATGTGACTAAAGCAGTGTAATCCTCTCACTCTCAGATGCTAAATAAATAAACGGAAAGTTGCGCATGAATCTCGTCGGTAGTTCTCACCAGAGGTGGGTGGAGGAGCCAAAAATTGTACTCAAGTAAAAGTACTGTTACTTCAGAATAATATGACTCAAGTAGAAGTAAAAAGTAGTCATCCAAATAATTACTTGAGTAAAAGTAAAAAAAGTACTTGGTGAAAAAACTACTCAAGTACTGAGTAACTGTTGAGTAACGTCTGATTTATTTTTTTAACACACCCATTCAAAAAGACAAAAGTACAAAATAATCATCTTCAGGCAAATTAAAATCAATAAAATAATAAAATAAATTAAAATTAATAAAAAAATAAAAAATAGCTTAAATTAAAATAAGCGTAAAGTAAATTCAAGAACTTTAATAAATAATAAAATAAATAAAATAACAGAATAAAAAAATAAATTAAGCACCAGTAGCACAACATTTTGTAACCAGGCAGAACTAGAACAAGCCCATGAACTCATAGAAACTCTGTGTGTGTTTGAGTCTGTGTAAATGTGACAAAACATGCAAAAACAAACATTTTTCCCAAAGAATCACTCAGTGATGTCATGAGATTGACGCGTACGCGGATAAAAGGGATAAAAGAAAAGTAACAGCTCAACGTAGCCTAATGTAGCGGAGTAAGAGGAACAGTTTCTTCCTCCCAAAACTTACTCAAGTAAATGTAACGGAGTAAACTCGTTACTACCCTGCTCTGGTTCTCACACTAAGAAAAATCAAAGTCCGGGTTTCATATTTAGTGTTTTTTACTTAAGTAAACCTCGGGTCGGTCACGCCCAGCCGCTCTTGGGTTTCTCTCGGCGAGCAGCTTTGTTGTCTCAGAGGAAACCTGCAGGTCAGCAGCACAATGGTGTTTTTCCTCTCGCCTGTTGTTTCAAGTCATTGTGTTGCTCGTCTGTGAAGGTTTACACAAAAAAAAAAAAAGTGTGACCAAGCAGGAATAGGATGTTTCTGTCACCGATATCCTGTTTGTCTACTCTTGCGTTGCTGTTTCTGTGTTCCAAGATGCTGAGTTGAGACTTCTCGTATCCCCACCCCCCCCCCCCGTGCATGCACTTTCCAAACCTATAAAAAAAGGAATGAGCCTGAAAGAAAGAAAGAAAGAAAGAAAGAAAGAAATGAGCCTGAAAAAAAGAAAGAAATAAGCCTGAAAGAAAGAAAGAAAGAAAGAAAGAAAGAAAGAAAGAAAGAAAGAAAGAAAGAAAGAAAGAAAGAAATGAGCCTGAAAAAAAGAAAGAAATAAGCCTGAAAGAAAGAAAGAAAGAAAGAAAGAAAGAAAGAAAGAAAGAAAGAAAGAAAGAAAGAAAGAAAGAAAGAAAGAAAGAAATGAGCCTGAAAGAAAAAGAAAGAAAGAAATTAGCCTGAAAAAAAGAAAGAAATAAGAAAGAAAGAAAGAAAGAAAGAAAGAAAGAAAGAAAGAAAGAGAATAAATTTCCCATTGATGACGTTTTTGTGTAAAGCCTGATTTATGGTTCTGTGTTAAATCCACGCACAACGTACAGGAAGGAAGGAAGGAAGGAAGGAAGGAAGGAAGGAAGGAAGGAAGGAAGGAAGGAAGGAAGGAAGGAAGGAAGGAAGGAAGGAAGGAAGGAAGGAAGGAAGGAAGGAAGGAAGGAAGGAAGGAAGGAAGGAAGGAAGGAAGGAAGGAAGGAAGGAAGGAAGGAAGGAAGGAAGGAAGGAAGGAAGGAAGGAAGGAAGGAAGGAAGATATGAAGATATGAAGATATGAGCCTGAAAGAAAGAAAGAAAGAAAGAAAGAAAGAAAGAAAGAAAGAAAGAAAGAAATGAGCCTGAAAGAAAGAAAGAAAGAAAGAAAGAAAGAAAGAAAGAAAGAAAGAAAGAAAGAAAGAAAGAAATGAGCCTGAAAGAAAGAAAGAGAATAAATTCCCATTGATGACGTTTTTGTATTGGTATCCATATACTATAGCCGCTCTCTAGACTCACACAGCACCTCAGGAATCATTAAAATCCCACACAATTAATCAGGTAATGCTGGATCTTTTGTTAACTTGCTGTATATTTGCATGAGAACAAGAGTTTAAGCGTTTCCCTCGACTCAGGCGGGCATCGCTGGATTGTATTTCCTGGTGTGCAGCCTTATCTGTGAAGCCTGGTCAGCTGATAAAAGCCAGATAATGGAGTGGGAACACACACACACACACACACACACACTCACAGGAGTTATTGAGAGAAAAAGCCACAGGGAGAACTCTCAGCTGTGTAATGTCAATGAAAAGCTTGTCAGGATGTCCCACATTCCTGGATGAACCAAAAAAAAAAAAAAAAACAGGAAGTGGGTCACTCTTCTAGGTGACAAAGCAAGAATGTCACCGCATTCAGGAAACTGTTGCTCCATGCTTTTTCTAACTTGATGGTAGGGCTGGGCGATATGGACCAAAAGTCATATCTCGATATTTTCTAGCTAAATGGCGATACTCGATATACAGTATATCTCGATATTTTTTCTGTGCCTTAATTGGGGTTTCCCCCAAAGCATTATAGCATAGCATCTCTGTTAGCTTCATTTTTTTCTGAGGCAAACCCTTAAAAAAAGTCAGTTTTAATACAAAGCCTCGTGCCAAATGTCACACAGGTTCCTTTATTAACAGAGGTCTGCACAATATCAAAATGTATAAAACAAATGAAATAAAAATAAACTGCCTGCATATATAGAATAAAAATGCTTCTTGAATAAAATAAAACAAATATCCCTTTCCTGCACAACAATTAAATTAAAATACACTGTGCAATTAATACAATGTAGACAGTAACAGGCAGACTTTTCCACTGAGGTTGACAGTTGTGCAAATAACAAAACATTTGTGCAAATCTCAAATAAAACATTCAAGTCAATTTGTCACAAAATAAGCTATATCAAAATAAATAAAAAAAATGTAAAAAAATTTTTTTTTTTTTTTTTTTTTTTTAAATCGATATAAACGATATTGTCTCGTACCATATCGTGTTTGAGAATATATCGATATATATTAAAATCTCGATATATCGCCCAGCCCTACTTGATGGGCAGACTTCTTTTTGTCTTTTTGTCTGAACTAATCTTTCTCATGATCTATGAACCCAAAGAATCATCAATCAGGCTGTCGACTAGTACGACTACCCATCTGCCTTTGGTGCCCATCCCCACTCCCCCCCCATTCCCTTCCCCTCCCGCGACATACCATGATGCAAGTGGATGTCCTGCTTTTTTCCGATTGTTTGGGAACCACGCTGCTGCAGGGGCTGGGCTGCTGGGTTTCCACGGCAACGGCGGTGATCAGTGGGGCGTGTGGACGACGGTACCCACGGCTAGCCCCAGAGTCAGTGGAGCGGAGGGAACTGAGATGTGGGGGGTGGGTCTGGGGCCGGATCGCCCTGCATGCTGCCTGACCCGTGCACAACGATACCAGCCTGAGAGGAGACGGTTAAAATAATTCATAAGAAACAAATGGAAACCTTTATTTACTCTTTTGCTCCATGCATGCTTGCTCTGCAAAACTGCACGTTTCCTTCTCCAGAGCTGTGAAAAAGTGTTTGTCAAACAGAAACTGAACTATATTTAAGCAGAGAAGTCAAAGCTTACTTAAAGGGGTCCAGGGGTTGGGAAAGGAGGAGGAGGAGGAGAAGAGGTGTCAAAAGTATTCACATTCATTACTCAGGTAGAAGTATAGATACTAGAGTTTAAAAATACTCCTGTAGAAGTTGAAGTATCAACTCAAGTTTTTTACTCAAGTAAAAGTATAAAAGTACTGGTTTCAAAACTACTTAAAGTATAAAAGTAAAAGTAATGTAAGGGGGGAAAAAAGCCATTAAGGACAAAATATATTAAAGAACCATATACCGTATTTTCTGGACTATAAGCCGCACCTGTATATAAGCCGCATCCGCTCTATTTTTTTAAAAACAATAAAAAAAAAGATATACACGCCGCACCTGTACAGTATACAAGCCGCATCTGCTCTATTTAAAAAAAAAAAAAAAAGATATTTATGTTGTTAGATTAGATATTTACTACATGTACAGAAGGATTTTGAACTGTAAATGATGTACATGTTTGTACCTAAATAGATCTTTCCTAACAGTGTCTTTTAACACGGCAGCAACTTTGCTGATTAAAACAGGACAGAACCAAGAGAAAATAACCACTATTTATTTATCTGTTTGAAATCTGCTTCTACTTCTATCTGCTAAAGAAGAAGTAGCGTATTCTTCTTTGCATTTATTTTTTCTTAGTTTTTATTCTAATTCCGGTTAGCACTCCCCCGAGCGGTGGAAGAAAAATCCACAGAATAGCCGCACCTTTGTATAAGCTGCATGGTTGAAAACCTATGAAAAAAGTAGCGGCTTATAGTCCAGAAAATACGGTATGTGTACTATTGAGCATTAACATGTGTTTCAGACAGCAGGAGATATGATGACTAGTTGCCTATAAGTATTGTAATGGTGCAAAAAGTCAAACTTCAGAGGCATGTTATCATTTATCCTAACCTTTATTGGAATGTACATCCAAGTTTAGTTGCAGGAATCTGAGGGAACGGATGTAAGAACAAAACTGGACAAGAACATCTGAAACAACCACAACCAAATTCACTCTATCCGGATGGAGCAATTTAACTGGATAGTTTTTATTTAAGGCCGAAATGAAATAGAGTAACGAGGCTGTTTTTAAAATGTAAGGAGTAAAAAGTACAGATAATTGCATGAAAATGTAAGGAGTAAAAGTAAAAAGTCGTCTGAAAAATAATTACTCCAGTGAAGTATAGATAACCAAAATTTCTACTTAAGTAAGGTAACGAAGTATTTGTACTTTGTTACTTGACACCTCTGAGGAGGACTTGCCTCCTATAATACCGTACGTCTGCTCAGCCTACGCTGCAGGCCCGGTTACCTCACCTGAACGTGGGTTATTTTTAACACGCATGTAGCTGCACCTGTGAAGTTCTCAGGCGATAGCAGCGGATATTTCCAATACTGCAGAATTAACGTCCCAGCCTGTATTAACAAAGCTAATCAGGCTTCAGCCGTGGCAGCTTCTCAGTAATTCAGATGTACTAAAGCGAAACTGCTTGACTCAAGTAAATATCCATTTAACATTTAGTTTAGAGCTCAACTTCCTGAAAAAGGAATCTGTTTATTTGTTTTTTGTTGAAGTGAAGTTATGTGATGAACTCGTGAGTTTCTTACTTGCAGCAAAAATCTGTCACCACTTTCTTAGTTTGTAAAAGTTTAAAAAAAAAACAAAAAAAAACTTTTTTTTTTCTTTTTTTTTATACCTTGTCTGCACACATATTGATACCATGACGGTAGAAACCAAAGGCATATATACATGTATGTGCATTATTACTATATTTAATATATATACATATATATACGCATACATATGCATACACATACATAAATATACACATACAAACCCAGTTTTTGGGGGGGGTGACGACATCCACTGCCAATCCAGGAAGCAGGAACACACGGAGACACACGTCAAGCACTGGAAATCTGCAACAAAAAACCACAAACAAAACACAAAACCGGCACGGAGCCGACCAAAGCACGAACAGCAATCGACCCAAATCTTGAGATCTGATCGCAGTCTGAGCTAAGCTACCGCTACCGCTACCTAACCCCAAAAACTACAGAGCAAGCATGCAGGTGAACAAGCCGGTGTGTATGTCTATGTGTGTGTATGCGTGTTTGTATATGATCATGTGTGTGTGTGTGTGCTAAATGTACTAGTCAGCAACTAACAGCTCGAAGCTAAAAGTGTAGTCGTCTCTGTTGTCCACCAACTAACCATGTATCAGTCACATGTACACAGAGCTCTTAGTTCTCCTCCTCACAAATAATTAATACTAATATATCTTGTCTTTTGTACCTTTGACAATACTGTATATCTGGGCCTCTCCTCCTCGCTCTGTTCTTCATTCTCTCTCTTATCTCGCTTTTCCTGCTCAAGGTCCTTCTCAAGGTTTTTCCCTCTTAAATGGGAGTTTTTACCTGCCATTGTTTATGTAATAATTGCTCGGGGGTTCATGTTCTGGGTCCCTGGAAAGGGATTACCTGTATTGTAATAGACACTTAATAAATTAATTTTAATTTAATTAAATTTTTTCTCACAGGAAGAGAGTTGTGAGAATTGCGCTTATTGAACAAAAAACAGAAACCTTGACTGCGTTTACATGCATCAATAACCCTTTTAAAACCCGAATATTGGCAATAACCCGAATTTGCATGGCCATGTAAACACCAATAACCCGAATTTGCTCATATTTGGGCTTTTAAAAACCAGAATATTACATTAAAGTTGCGCGAAGCAGCATTTGTTTTGAATTTGGATACAGGAAGAGGAAGCGGAAATTATGCTAATTGCGTCATCACGTTCTCCGCGCGTCGCTGTTTTGATGGAGATATCCCAGAATGATTAATTACCATGTAAACGGAATATTCCAAATGTTTCAGTAACCGGAATATTAGCAATAATCCGAATTTTGACTGCATGTAAACGTAGTCACTGTTCAATGGAAACACCGAGCCCCTTCAGCGCTACCTTTATCACAAATTCATGTGTCATGGAAACACGACTACTTATCGTTTTATTATGGGCTAGTGCTTCTGCAAAGACTTATGGAAAATATATGATGCAGGCAAAAATAATAATAAAAATGTTCGCAGCAATAAATGCAAGCGTAGGTTTATTTATTTAGTGTTTCCTTGTTTTAAAAAGACCACAGTGTCAACAACCAGGCGAGGCGGCTCTGTGCAGTTTGGTATATAATAATGACAATAAAGGTAAAGTTTCAGATCATAAAAACATAAACTGTGCAAAGATAATGAACAGAGTTGAAGTAAAATTAAAGTTTAGTGAGTTTTTACTGCAAGCTATGCCCTCGATGTAAGAGAGTGATATATTCCCCTATTGACAAAGAATATGTATATTATTTTTGTGTTTTTGCCACAAAAATACCCAGAAAGTTAGTTTAGATCAGGAGTCGGCAACCCAAAATGTTGAAAGAGCCGTATTGGACCAAAAACACAAAAAACAAATATGTCTGGAGCCGCAAAAAATGAAAAGTCTTGTATCAGCCTTAGAATGAAGGCAGCACATGCTGCATAACTGGGGGAAGATTTTTTTTTTTTATTATGCATTTCGAGAAAAAAGTCGAAATGTCGAGAAAAAAAGTCAAGATTTTGAGAAAAAAGTCAAAATGTCGAGATTAATGTTGAAGTACAATCTTGAGAAAAAAGTCGAAATGTCGAGATAATGGTCGAAATGTCGAGAAAAAAGTCAAAATTTCGAGAAAAAAGGCGAAATGTTGAGAAAAAAGTTGAAATGTCTAGAAAAAAGTCGAAATGTCGAAATAGTCAAAATTTTGTGAAAAATGTCGAGAAAAAGTCAAAATTTCGAGAACAAAGTTGAAATGTCAAGATTAAAAAGGAAAGGAATAAGGAAGAAAAAAGGAAAAAAAGAATAAAAAAAAGAAGAAAGGAGAAGAAAAAGAAAAGGAAAAAAAAGAAAAAAAAAAAGAAAAAAGGAAAAAAAAGGTAAAACTTT
Source organism: Cololabis saira (assembly GCF_033807715.1). Lineage (NCBI taxonomy): Eukaryota > Metazoa > Chordata > Actinopteri > Beloniformes > Belonidae > Cololabis > Cololabis saira. The sequence goes on along the minus strand of NC_084604.1, from coordinate 34,928,010 downwards.
TTGAAGCCACTAGGGCGGCGCTAAAGAGCCGCATGCAGCTCTCGAGCCGTGGGTTGCCGACCCCTGGTTTAGATGCTTTGCTGTTATAGTTTAGATTTTACGACTAGAACCCTCTTTTCCTTTCTCTAAATCTAAACTAGTGTCTTTTTTAAATTTACCTTGGTTGCCCTCCTGTTAACAACTGCTGCCCCGCCCTCAATGACACCGGCGGGTTTTTATTGAGTAGCTCTGCACTCCAGACAAGAGCTTTATTGATCCGCGCTACATGTCAGGCGCCACTTGATCCAAACACCTGATTAGGATGCAAATGAGAGAGACGTACACCGGCGAGTTCAAACAAATAATCGGGTTCAGGTGGCAGTGTGACAAAAACGCATCTGGCGCAGTAAAAGTCGGCATCAGCGGTTTAAATCTGTCTATGCAACACGCCCGTTGACCTTCAACGGTCCCAGGTTGGCAGAAGTCAGCAGCTCGTAGACGGAGCACCTCAGCTCCTTTCCAGGCCTTTGGACGTAGAAGGTGTTCATCTGCATTTTCTGCTTGTCAGCTCTCTGATTTGGATTGCTGTGACATTGGAGACCCGAGTCAGCAGGCCCTTCACCTTGCTTCAATTTGCAAAGCACTGTCACCTACCTCTGACCTCTAGTATAATGCTTAAAGACAGAGGTGGTAGTAACGAGTTACATTTACTCCGTTACATTTACTTGAGGAGGTTTTGGGAAATTCTGTACTATTAGGAGTAGTTTTGAATCACTATACTTTTTACTTTTACTTGAGTAGATTTGTGAAGAAGAAACTGTTCCTCTTACTCCGCTACATTAGGCTACGTTGAGCTGTTACATTTCTTTTATCCCTTTTATCCGCGCACGCGTCAATCTCATGACATCACTGGGTGATTCTTTGGGAAAAATATATGTCTTTGCATGTTTTGTCACATTTACACAGACTCAAACACACACACAGAGTTTCTATGAGTTCATGGGCTTGTTCTAGTTCTGCCTGGTTAAAAAAGAAAAGTACAAAGGCTTGAAATTTTGTGCTACTTGTGCAAATTTTTTTTTTATTCTGTTATTATTTTATTTATTTTATTATTTATTAAAGTACTTGAATTAACTTTAAGATTATTTTAATTTAAGCTATTTTTTTATTATTTTTAATTTATTTTATTGATTTAATTTGGCTGAAGATGATTATTTTGTACTTTTGTCTGTTTGAATCGTGTTAAAAAAATAAATCAGACGTTACTCAACAGTTACTCAGTACTTGAGTAGTTTTTTCACCGAGTACTTTTTACTTTTACTCAAGTAATTATTTCGATGACTACTTTTTACTTCTACTTGAGTCATATTATTCTGAAGTAACAGTACTTTTACTTGAGTACAGTTTTTGGCTACTCTACCAGCTCTGCTTAAAGATGACTTTTTTTTTTTTTCTTTTTTTTTTTTTTTTGAATGTTCGGGTGCTAAAAAAATCTGGCCACTGCTTATGAGTCTCGCTTGTCTCATAAATTTTCAAGCTAAGAAAATTAAGTCCCTGTTTGAAAAGTTTGCAGAATGTATTGCAATAAAAAAAAAAAAAAATATTGGAAAACTTGATTTGTTGCTGAGACGGAAACAACTTCACAGACACAGTTGGATCTTAAGTAACTGCATAACTGGTGTGCATGCAAGAAAAATGTGAAATTGGCAGTGGGCCACCGAGATGGATGAGATCATTTGAGAGTTTTGACGGTGGACTTAAGCATCTGGAATGAATTTTGCAGTCTACAGCGCTGTTGCTCCATCTTCTGGATTTTTTTTTTGTGCTTTTTTGGGATGGTTTCAGGTAACCTTTCTTTGTTGCTCTGCAGACTAATTTCCTCTTGCCGGCTGGGTTGTGTAACTAAACATGTCTCTGTTTAAGTTTGGCCCAGTGCTTCAGAGACACATATCTCAACTTTTTTTTTCTGGTTAGGTTTAATCCTAGAACAACGGAGTAACATTTGGATGACATTCGTGCTGAATTGTGTGTGTGATGAATGCAGAAATTGGATCCTGTGGAACTAGTTTGGGAGTTGTGGGGCGTGAATGGTCTCCACCCTCCTCCTGGTAATACCCTACATTAGGGCCATCTGTTAGTGTAACCTTTTGTCACCCACGTACTGTTACAAAAACAGCAAGAAAACCTTCTTTCCCTTCAGACTTAACATAGCAAAGTGAAGATTGGAGCTGTGCACTCATGTTCCTCTCAGTTAAACTTCCTTTTTACATATAGTCATGTCAGAAAAGCAAGTACAGGGTTATGTTTCCAGTATCACATTATCAAAGTGGAATTTTGGCAGACTTTTCCTCGTAGTGCTGCTTCAGTTTGTTACGGTTTGAAAATATTGTTTTATACACATCTGTCATAACATCCAGTTACAGGATTTCAAATGGGTTAAAGTTCGGACTTGAATTGGACCATCGCAACACACTGTCTTGTTGCATTTGTTTCTGGGTTTGGGATCATGGTCCTGTTGCACGACCCAGTTTCAGCCAAGCTTATCTGGTTGGACAGATGATTTAACTCTTGATTTAACTCTAGAATATTTTGGTATTACAGGAGAATGATGATTTACTCAGTGACTACATTATAACCAGGACTTGTGGCTGCAAAACAACCCAATTATAACCCTCCACCACCGTGCTAGCTAGTTTTGTGGTGATATGCTGCTTCATATATATATATATATATATATATATATATATATATATATATATATATATATATATATATATATATATATATATATATATGGGTCAATGACGTGACGCCTATATTTTCTGAAAAACAGATTTTTTTTCAATTCAAAAAAGGTTTAAATGGATAAGAAAATACAATATATATGTCCGACCTGTCCCACATATGGACTCACTTGAATTTTACAAAAAATACTAGTTATTTGGGATTTTGTTGTTGTTTTAAGCGTCAAAATGTCATGTGGTGCGACCGTCCGGCCATGACTCTTCTTTTGGAATCACTCTAAATGTTTTTAAATCAATCTTCTGCCCTGTCTTGTATTGTGTAAGATTGCAACACATTTGTATTTATATTTCCATCATAATATACGAACAAAGTTTGACTGATTATGTCCATTTTATGAAATATCATGTGGCGCAACCATTAAAAAACAACCATTTTTCTATAATACTGAAAACTTGTAAAAAAAAAAAAAAGAGGTCAAAATGTTTAGGAAATTAATTTATTTTAGTATGAATCATGGTTGCACCACAAGACCTTTTTTAAGGCTAGTGCCAATTAATCTTGACAAAAAACTAAAAAATTGACCTGTTGAAAATCCTTATTCGTCATTGACCCATATATATATATATATATATATATATATATATATATATATATATATATATATATATTATTATACTTTTTTTTTTTGTAATTTGTTTGAAAAATGCCCTTATAACCCTTCCCAGATTTGTGCTGATGTCGTTCCTCCCTTGCATTATTAGCACATACCTGAAAGTGAAAGACCAGCAATCTGCCAAAACTTCTGCTTTTAGAGGTGGACACAGTTTATGATGATCAATTAATCAAGTGCATTTGATTATCAGCTGCTGTCTGAGATGTACTTTCTAACCTCCTCCAGAAACTGTAAAAGTGGACTCAGTGTTTCACACACTGCGGCTGCTTTTTTGTTTAGTCATCATTCTGTTAATGGTTAATCTAAGGCCATATATACATAATTGTAAGACCTGTTGAGAACCAGCTAATTGGTTTTTCTGTATTTATTTATTAGGTTCTGATATGAATTAGTTCAGAACTGACAGGTGTTTTATTTGTCATTGCTGTAAGTAAAGAGGAAGCTTGACCAATAGAAATGAATTGCGATAAGAAGGGTCGGAAGTCAACATGGAACATGACATGGTGTGAAAGGATCTTAAACATTGTCTACAAATGAAGAATGTATGAAATAAGGTATCCTTGTTGCATCTCGGTGGTGCATTTCATTTAAGATGCAGTCAGACGGCAGCTGAAATTCCATCAAAGCGGTATGATGACGAGCACCCCACTTATCTGAGCCCGGCCTCAGATTACGTGGGCCGATCAAAGTCGTTATGTATTCGAAATAAGCCCAAGTGTATGATGTTCGGGTCCGTTGTCCGTGACAATGATAAAGCGCTTTGGTAAAAGCTGATAATCATATGAAAATGCTAGCTTTTGGAGCAGGAGTTTGTGGGGATGAATCGATAACTGGCAGCAGAAGCAGCTTTTCATCCCCTTGCATGTGTCATGAAACATGGAGGATCATTTTATTGGTATCAAGAGATGTCCATGTGATTATTTCTAAATCTGGAGGTGTTTCAGGGTCTCCCTCCGATCCTCTTTTACTCTGTCAGTCAGCTTTGAGTTCAGCATATGTACAGAATGGATGATGTCTGCTTACACGCAGCCTGCTTGGCTGTGGTATTAAGTGTCCAGTTGGTACCCTCTCTTTTTTGTTTTTTACACCCAATTTATGTCCAAGTTGCTTTTTTAGCTTCACATAGTGTTGGTAGGTGTCAGATCAGACCAATGGGGCCAGTCACAGACAACAACCAATTCTAGCCAATTCTAGGTCTGTTTCTCTTCTGCACCTTTTTTTTTTTTTTATTATTTTTTTTTTTTTATTGAGATCAATAGCCAAAGTAACAATGGTACATACATCTTTTCGACTATTTCGAAGAAAAAAAAAACAATAGAAAGATCACTACATTCAGTGACCGTAGTGTACCAAGTATCACTAAAAGAAAATCTTTTTTTTTTTTAACCCCTCCATCGTAGAAACATAAAAATAAAAATAAATATATATAAAATTATAGCAGGATAAGAATTCATTACGCAAAAAAAAGAATAGAAAATAAATAAATTAAAAAATAAATAAATAAAATAAAATTAAATTAAAAAAAAGAAAATAGCTCACTAAACTATTACTCTAAACACCATAATGCAAATACACACCCACACATAAATAAAATTGCAAAAAGAAAAGAAAAAGTATATGAAAACACCTGAATGAGTGCCAAGCACTAACGGGCACCTCTAAGTGGGTAACACTTTTAAGTTTGAAACATGGGATATGAAATATTGCCATCTTTGATAGAACCTTTCAGTACTTGCATCAGCATATTCTTTGACCGAGGTACCAGCTTGTAGGGCAGGGGTAGGGAACCCTGGTCCTCCAGAGCCGTAGTCCTGCATGTTTTTAATATCTCCTTGCATCAACACACCTGATTCTAATGAATTATCGTCATCAGCTTCTCATTCAGGTCTGCACAAGTGTTAGTGACACAATCCTCTGTATCAGGGTGTAAAGAAGCAGGGAAACATCTAAAACATGCAGGACTTCGGCTCTTTAGGACCAGGGTTCCCTACCCCTGTTGTAGGGAAACAAGACTTTATTTCACTTTAATTGGTGCTTTTCTTACGAGATGCATTTAGACCAAATGGCAACTGAGACGTAATCCAGCATGTTTAAATGTTTTCAGTTGTCGTGTGGCGTCTGCCAGCTTGGTTTAACAGACTCAAACGAGACTCACGAGGGAATGGGTTTGACAAATTGTGCAAATCCATTGACCAAATGATTCTCAAAGTGGCAAAATCTGTAATTATACAGAAATGTAGGTCTCAATACCGGTAATCCACTTAATGTTTTCAGTTATTACCAAGTAGGAAATGACTTTCATTGGATGATTTCATTTTTTGGGCGGATTCATTGGCTCGCTTTTGGAGGTGGTCTTAACAAAAACATGATATTTTCATTCCAACATCATATTGACAGAAGTATTGGTGAAAGTCTTTAGTAAACATTTGGACCAGTGTTGAGGTGTAATGCAGAAACTATATATCATCAACATGATTACCTTTTCAAGCTAAGATGTAGGGGTGGGTATTGCCAAGGACCTCACGATACAATACACATCACGATACCTGAGTCATGATACGATACAATATTGCGATATCCAAATTTTGCGCTATATTGCGATATATAAAGTTTGCTGAAAACTGTAAAAAGCTTTATGGATCTTAAAATCCGAGTTGCACGTTCATCAGATTATAGTGACAATTCATGGGACAAACTGAGTCAAAACAATGTTTTATTATAACTATACAAGCTAAAGTTACAACATATTTGTATATGTTTTTCATATTATTTACATTATATGAAATTAACATTGAATTTAGTACGAGGTTGCCTTAATTATGTGGCAAATGATAATAAACACAAGAAATATGGGTACTAAAACCAAGGACAGGCACAGTGAGCAGTCGGTATAGATATAAATCCATAAATAAATAAACATCTGTCCATTATTTTTAATTTTTTAAGGACAGGCAATTGTGTTATATAAAAAATAAATCATAAAATGAAATAAAACGTGAAATAAAACCTGAGCTCAGTGCAGGACTGTCACTAAGGTAGGAGCACTGGGTGATATAGTGGGAAAAAAATCGGGGATTTAAAAAAAAAAATAAAAAAAAATCGATATTAAAATTTTGAATATCGATATTGAATCAGCTGGAAAAGTATCGCGATATATTGCCATATCGATATTTTTGCCCACCCCTAATGATTACCTTGTCAAGCTAAGATGTGACATTTCCTACGATGGCTGCATGAAACTGAAATGATTTATAATTAGTGAATTTGCATTTATTGCAACATGGCTGAAATAGTCCTCCCCAATGTCCCACTTGCTTCCTTGATGAATGCATTTGGACCTGTGGCAGCCCGTCTGACGATCAGGAGCAGATGAACAAACCCAGCAATGAGGAATCTCAGAAGATGCTTTACCGTGTGTTATCTCTAACCATGTATGCTGTCTATCTTGCCTAATCTGCTCTCAGTCAACAAAAGATGTAAGGGGATTAAACCATTGATGTTGTATCTGCGCTCTGGCTCTCTGCAACATGGCACAGGGTTTTGGAGAGGACGGCTTAAAAGGATTTGGAGAGTGGGATCCAGTGCTATATCTCTGCCCACCACTCTTTTAAATACATGGCACGTAGCCCTGCGTATGATAGGCACCGTATAAACTGAGGCGCTCTCTTAAACCCTTTAAGAGACATAACTGCGTTAAACGGCATGTGCACTTGATGTAAAGTGCCCTTGTTTGGGGTGCAACGCAGTTTCCTATAACGGGACTCGGAAGGATAAACGGTGGGAGACGGGAGGAGGCTCGTCCCCGAGAGGGCTGATGAAGAGAACTTCTGCAAGGATGCAAGGTTTAAGATCCAGGAGCAACAGAGGACACTGCAGAGCAAGCACCGTTCCCTTTTTTTGCTTGTTGCTAGGATACTGTGCCCTTTTTATTCAGTATTTGGGGAGTGCTGTACTGAGCTTTCACCACAGAGAGGCACGTCCTTTTAGCGTCCTTGTGCTCATTTACCGTACGCCCCTCACACCGCTTGTAGACAAACTCTTTCTGACAACTTTTGTTATATTATTCTTCCGAAAACTTATAAACAAGTTGAAGCTTGTTGTTGGGGAATGTAGATGGATTGACTGCTCAAAGGCATTCCTCCTCAGGAAGGAATGTCGCTTTCTTTACTTGTAGGGTCTTCCTGTAGTCGGCATGAGTGCAACAAACAATAGCAGTAGGTCTTAAATGGAGGGATGAAGTATGAAGCCATGTGCTGGTGCCTTAGTAATCCTCCAGGCCTAGGCTACATATGGTGGAGTGTTTATGCAACGTGAAACTGGTAGCTGAAAGGTACAATGTAAGCAGTTTCCATGCAGAAGTTTAATAATTGACTGTTTGAGAAATGCCGGATGAGATAACTAGAATGAAGGCAGAGCGATGCAATTGGTTCCCGTTGTGTTGATATTGTAATTACCACGGTCGTGGCAGCGTGGTTCACCAAACGAGTGGAAAGGCTGACGGAGGAGGTATTCGGGCAGGCCACATCAGTGGTCCTTTTTGGAAATCTGAGAAATTCTGAGAGTCGAGGGGGGATGTGGGAGATGGGGGGAGATCGAACTGGAAGACATGGACGTGGTTTGAGGCTGTGGAGGGTGAGGAGTGATTTGGTAGAAGGAAAAAATGTATTGCATGAAAAGGGAAAATAAAAAAGAGAAGAGAATGTGAGAGGAGAGGGGGGAAAAATGGACAAAGGGACGAGAGAGATGCTTTGTTGGAACTTGGTTGTCCTTGACCCCTCAGCTGTTTGGAGGATTAGGGGGGGGTTAAAATAACCTCATAAACATGGCCAGATATATCACTGCACCTGCACAACACTTATCGCTGCACATTCCCCGTTTTAAATAAATGAGTTGAAACATCACTGTGTTTTAGTTGCATATTTATCGTGACTGTGAGGAACATTTTAAACTTGTAAATAATTTAGCTACAAGAACAATTTCTGCAAAAATGTCAAGGGGTTGTGTCTGCAGATATGAAAACGTGATTCCCAATCTGATGCTGAAAACCATAATATTCCGATTTCATAAGAAAGTATTTAACTGTTTGAACCCGCGTTGTGCCTGACATTTGACATCCCGTACTTGGACTCCGCCCAATCCACGAAACGCAGCATAATTTGCGTATTTCACAATAGATGCAGCTTAAGCTTCCAGATGCTTAAATTCTGTGCCATCATCAGATATATCTCGGTTGTGGTTTGAAGCTATTTTGTTTACTTGTGCTTCTTTTTCCTGACCTGTCTATGTGAAATATTGAATATATATTTCAAGACAAGCTGCAGATGTCAAGTGTTCTTGGGTGGGAACTCTACGAAGCCTTAAATTTCTGGGGAATGTCAATAAGAGGAGTGTGTGCTGACAGGAACTTGGATGAAAGGTTGCCGTGGGTGCAGCCTGTTATCACCATGTTGTTCGAGAGTGGAAAAAAAACAGAGTGGGTTACATAAGTTTGTGCCTGTGGACAATCCCTTTTCGCTGAACTGTTGCTTGCATGTGACATTCCACAAACAGGAATAAAAGATTTGATGGAGGGGTCAAATAGAGAGTTTTAAATTGAAGAACAAATCATTATTTTAAGTGTGGAAGCATTGAAAAGCATGATTTATGTTCAGGAAGCATAAATACAGCTAGCTAGGCAGAGAGACATGCCATCACCTCCAGCAGTTGAAGTGGAAAGAAAATCATTACAAGCTAAACTCGTTTTTTTTTGTTTTTTTTATTCTCACACCACCCCGATCAAACAAAACAAGTCTGTTACCGTTCCCTTTTAGCCTCGCGTGCTTTCAGGGAAGCTGGGACCTTTCCCAGAGCACGCCGAGGGATGGGCCGCCGACCCCGGCCGGGTCGCCAGCGCTGGAAGAGCAACAGATTCACACCTGCAGGCGCTTTAGTTGCCTTTTCATGCACACAACATGTCTTTAACCTGTGCGTGCGTGCGTGCGTGCGTGCGTGCGTGCGTGCGTGCGTGCGTGCGTGCGTGCGTGCGTGCGTGCGTGCGTGCGTGCGTGCGTGCGTGCGTGCGTGCGTGCGTGCGTGCGTGCGTGCGTGCGTTAGGGGTGGGCGGTATGGACTAAAAAATGTATCACGATCATTTCTGGCATTTATCCCGATAACGATAAAAATGACGATTAATAAAACCTAAACTAACTAAATACACCAATTAAATTGAATTAATAAAAACCAATTAAATTAGTACACCTGTACTGCAAAACTTCTTTCTTTCTTTCTTTCTTTCTTTCTTTCTTTCTTTCTTTCTTTCTTTCTTTCTTTCTTTCTTTCTTTCTTTCTTTCTTTCTTTCTTTCTTTCTTTCTTTCTTTCTTTCATCCCCTCCTCCCTTCCTTCCTTCCTTCCTTAAATCAGTTTTACACAAAAACGTCATCAACGGGAATTTATCGTTTTTACCGTGAGATGACAAATTCTTACCGTGGAGAATTTTTTTGACGGTTTATCGTGAACGGTAAAATATCGCCCATTTCTAGCGTGCGTGCGTGCGTGCGTGCGTGCGTGCGTGCGTGCGTGCGTGCGTGCGTGCGTGCATGCGTGTTAGGGCTGGGCTATTTTGGACAAAAATAAAATCCAGATTTTTTTCTCTGAAAACCCGATTTTCGATTTTTTTTTGGTAAAACTACAAAAGACAATGGAATAAATTGTTTCAAATATTTTATCTTTATTTTTAAAGAAAAATAGCAAACAAATTTCCCTATTGGGAATGAAGTGCAATTGAAAGATACTGTAAATCCTCCTTGAGTTTAGTAAAGTGACAACATTTACAATTTTCTTGACCAAACAAAGATGACTAGACGAGCTCTGTCTGTAATGCAGCCAGCTGCAAAAAAGGAAAATCGATTTTCCGATTTTCCTTTTTTCCTTTTTTTAACATCGTCTTGATTATAAATCCGATTTAGATTTAAAATCGATTAATCGCACAGCCCTAGTGTGTGTGTGTGTGTGTGTGTGTAGGGGGGGCCCAAAGGTGTCATTGAGCTGAAAACATTCGGGTTTAAAGCAGAGTCCAAGAGAATTTTTTTTTTTTTAAGGACAAAAAGCGAGCATATGTTCCTGTTTACTAATCTGGAGCTTTTACAGTAAGATGATTAAAGCTCTGATAAACCTCCATTTAAAAAAAGGGCAAAAGGCTTATTTAGATCCAGTCACTTGGCTTATCTCTCTGTTTTATTTCTTTTTTTTATCTCACGAATTAAAAATGCATCTGAATTAGTGTTATTTGAAATTGCTGCATCACCACCCTCTACCTTTTCTTTCTTTCTTCTCTTTCTTTCCCCCCTCTCTTTGTTGGCTGGATTCTGGCAGTGCTTCACTGTTTACCTCTCCCCGGGTCTGTTAGTCAGATCCTCTGTGTCAGACCACCTGGTCGCCGCTGTCTCGTCCCGGTCTTTGTCACTCAGGGCTAATGTGAGCTGACGCGGCGGCTCCCGGAGGACAGCTGGCTCCGCAGACGACAGCGACGAGCCAAGAAGTGTCTTCTGACCCAACTGTGCCGGCCAGGATAAACTTAGTCCTGTTGACTCATGTCTAGCTCTGTCCTTCCTTTTTTCTTTTCTTTTGAAAGGTAAAGAGGTGATGATGAAGTGCAGGGTTTGGCTTGCTGTTTTTTGTTGAAAGCAAAGTGTGACAATTTAAAAAAATGTAGTTTAATCTCTAATTAGCTGCTGAGTAAAACCAATCTTGGTCAATTGAAACACTTCTTTTATGATGGTTCTGCACTAGTTTTGAGCAGAGGTGTCAAAAGTATTCACATTCATTACTCAGGTAGAAGTATAGATACTAGAGTTTAAAAATACTCCTGTAGAAGTTGAAGTATCAACTCAAGTTTTTTACTCAAGTAAAAGTATAAAAGTACTGGTTTCAAAACTAAAAGTATAAAAGTAAAAGTAATGTAAGGGGGAAAAAGCCATTAAGGACAAAAGCCATTGAAAATGAATGCATCTTAGTATAATGCAAATATATTAAAGAACCATATATGTGTACTATTGAGCATTAACATGTGTTTCAGAGAGCAGGATATATGATGACTAGTTGCCTATAAGTATTGTAATGGTGCAAAAAGTCAAACTTCAGAGGCATGTTATCATTTATCCTAACCTTTATTGGAATGTACATCCAAGTTTAGTTGCAGGAATCTGAGGGAACGGATGTAAGAACAAAACTGGAAAAGAACATCTGAAACAACCACAACCAAATTCACTCTATCCGGATGGAGCAATTTAACTGGATAGTTTTTATTAAAGGCCGAAATGAAATAGATTAAGATAACATAAGATAATCTTTTAATAGTCCCACAGAGGGGAAATTTGCAGTTTACAGCAGCAAAGGGGATAGTGCAAAAACAAAAGGCATCAATAGAAATAATAGTAACAGTAATAATATCAGTATGATACACTATAAACAGTAAATTAACGGGGCTGTTTTTCAAATGTAAGGAGTAAAAGTAAAAAGTCGTCTGAAAAATAATTACTCCAGTGAAGTATAGATAACCAACATTTCTACTTAAGTAAGGGTAACGAAGTATTTGTACTTCGTTACTCGACACCTCTGGTTTTGAGGGCCCATATTGGTCCTATTGGCGTTGCTAGTTCCTACAACCGATTCAGTGCTTTTTCAGATCCCGGTCGGCTCCACAGCTCCGGTTTTTAATCTTCATTTATCAACACGTTTTGCTGATTAGCATCAATGGCAGCCAGACCGAGGAAAAGGAGAAAAAAAACCTCTTTAAAGATGGCAGCTGTTAGATTGACGAGACCGGTTTCTGATTCTGTCTCTTCAGAACTCAAACCAAAGCACTCGCGCTGACAAAATGATAACGGAGTATCATTAAATAAGAAAGCGTGGTTTGATGGCTGCAACACTGGGGGGGCTGAAGGGCTGGGGAGGGGTCTTGTGTCATAAAATTACCAGTTGACGAGGTTTCCATTAGACTTTATGAGGTATTTGTGTGAAAATATGTGCATGTGTTTGCAGGCGTTGTCCGTGTGTGTGGGCAGATAGGATCTCACTGTCTTCATCAGATTTATTCGAGGCAGGTTAACCATCTGGCTGTAAACCTCTTGCCTCACTTACTAATGGAATTTGTCCTGTGAGCACCCCCCTTAGTATGTGTGTGTGTGTTTGTGTGTGTGTTTCTGCCCCTCTACAAGCATTACTAATAAACCTAATGGCCGTAAAGTCAGACGTGGGGTTTAGGCCTATTAAAAGCACGGGAAGCTCAGTTCTTCGGTGGCTCTTATGGAATTGGGACCTTCTCATCGCGATGCCACGGCGTAATATATTAGGAGATGTTAAAGTCTTCCTCCATGCAGGGGGCTGCAGTGTGTGTATTATGTCATAATGTGCTAAATCTTCCATCGAACATAGCGCCCCGGACCTTAAAGTTTGGCTGCGGCAGGAGTAGTAAATAGCGTCACTGCCTAAAGGGTGCAAAAGTGCTGACGTGTGGAGTAATACTGCGCCATGAAAACCTTTCATCAAGTGAGATTAAATGTTTTACAGGCGTTATTAATCACCGTCACGTGGTTGGAGAAGTGGTGGAGCTGGTTTTATTTATTTAGTTTTTGCATGGTGTCGCGTAGGGCTGGGCGGTATGGACTAAAAAATGTATCACGATCATTTCTGGCATTTATCCCGATAACGATAAAAAAAAAAACCAATTCAACTCCACCTTTGTAACTATAAATCTATCACCACATTCAGTCTTTGGAGCCAAAACACTGCTCTAAAAGGATACTAAATACTACTAAACTACACCAATTAAATTAATAAAAACTAATTAAATGAGTCCACATGTACTGGAAATCTTTCTTTCTTTCTTTCTTGCTTCTTTCTTTCTTTCTTTCTTTCTTCTTTCTTTTCTTTCTTTCTTTCTTTCTTTCTTTCTTTCTTTCTTTCTTTCTTTCTTTCTTTCTTTCTTTCTTTCTTTCTTTCTTTCTTTCTTTCTTCTTTCTTTCTTGCTCATTTCTTTCTTGCTTCTTTCTTTCTTGCTTCTTTCTTTCTTTCTTTCTTGCTCATTTCTTTCTTTCTTTCTTCTTTCTTTCTTTCTTTCTTTCTTTCTTGCTCATTCTTTCTTTCTTTCTTTCTTGCTCATTTCTTTCTTTCTTGCTCATTTCTTTCTTCTTTCTTTCTTTCTTTCTTTCTTGCTCATTTCTTTCTTGCTTCTTTCTTTCTTGCTTCTTTCTTTCTTTCTTTCTTTCTTTCTTTCTTTCTTTCTTTCTTTCTTTCTTTCTTGCTTCTTTCTTTCTTTCTTTCTTTCTTGCTCATTTCTTTCTTTCTTGCTCATTTCTTTCTTTCTTTCTTTCTTTCTTTCTTGCTCATTTCTTTCTTTCTTTCTTTCTTTCTTCCTTCACGTACACAAAAACATCATCTTTCTTTCTTTCTTTCTTGCTCATTTCTTTCTTTCTTTCTTTCTTGCTCATTTTCTTTCTTTCTTTCTTTCTTGCTCATTTCTTTTCTTTCTTTCTTTCTTTCTTCCTTCACGTACACAAAAACATCATCTTTCTTTCCTTTCTTTCTTGCTCATTTCTTTCTTTCTTTCTTTCTTGCTCATTCCTTTCTTTCTTTCTTTCTTGCTCATTTCTTTCTTTCTTTCTTGCTCATTTCTTTCTTTCTTTCTTGTTCATTTCTTTCTTTCTTTCTTTCTTGCTCATTTCCTTTCTTTCTTCTTGCTCATTTCTTTCTTTCTTTCTTTCTTTCTTTCTTTCTTTCTTTCTTTCTTTCTTTCTTTCTTTCTTTCTTTCTTTCTTTCTTTCTTTCTTTCTTTCTTGCTCATTTCTTTCTTTCTTTCTTTCTTTCTTTCTTGCTCAGTTCTTTCTTTCTTTCTTTCTTCTTTCTTTCTTTCTTTCTTTCTCTATATACGTTGTCCGTGGGATTTAACACAGAACCATAAATCATCTTTACACAGAAACGTCATCAATGGGAATTTATCGTTTTTACCGCGAGATGACAAATTCTTACCGTGGGGATTTTTTTGACGGTTTATCGTGAACGGTAAAATATCACCCATCCCTAGTGTCGAGCGTTCACGGTTTCTTTTCACCTTTTTTGATATTCCTGTTCAGTTATTTCATACATTTTTTCCAATGTTTGACTGATGCCTTTGATCTCCCCTTCTGCTGCGTATTACTGACCCCTGAGTGAATACAACGGCACCGACCACCTTTGAATCTCCCGGTTCCTGGTTGAAAAATTCGATTTCTATGGCGTTTTTCTTGCTGGGGAGGGGGGGGCAAACCAGCCGGATCAGTCTGAGGGGACACAGTGTTCCCCAGGTCAAATGAAACTATGAACAATTAACCAGGATGAGAGCCCTTGGGAGTGTCCTGCAGCTCCCCCCCTAACGCGATGTGTGGCGGGGGAGGAGAGACGCTCCCCGCTGCAGCCCGACCGTCCAGCGCGGCAGGTCAGGCTGCAGCGCGGCAGGCGACAGAAATAACCGGGAGTTCAGCCCAACGTTTGCTTGTCAGAACTCATTAGCTCTTCTTTGTCAAAGGTCGCCCTTATTGCCTCTCTCTCTCCCGAGACCTTCACACCTTTGACTTTGTCTTTCACGCGCACTTTCTCTACTTTAATGTGCCTTTTTTTTTTTTGACCAGGACATTTCAAGGATTAAAATAAATAGTGTACTTGTGTGTGTGTGTGTCTGTAAGTGGCACGTCTCTGTATGGATGTGTTTCAAGTGTGTTCCTGTCCTGCAGAAAAAGGACGAGGAGACAAAAGATGCTCTACAGCGGCAGGTTCACAGGGAAAAATGCTAAAGGGCTAAGCTCAGCGGTGGGCACGAAGGATCCTGGAGAGCCTTGTTTTCCTCTGCAGGAGTCTCGGCTGCAGCGGCTCTAACTATTCATGAGGACATACCATAAAATCCTTTTGTTATCGAGCCTTCAGCACGGCTTCCCTCGTCTCTGTGATGTATAGTGCACCTCGCTGCCGTTGCCCTGCCTCCTATCCTAATGGCTTTACGTTTTCCTGACAACTGCAAATGTATAAGCGCCCGACGCGTCGGCTTACTTTCACCGCGGCGTCGCCGAAGCGAGAGGGCGGGCCGCGTCGCCCGGGTCCAACATCAGTGCGGTTTTCTGGCTGTCGTCGAGATAACCGTGGACAGTCGTTACGTAAGATCTCTCCTCTTTGGAGCAATTTCTGTTGCTAACGAGCCCTTGGTGGATCCCTCCTATCCTGCAGCGAGGAGTTAATAGTCGGGGAAAGCTCTTTGACGTTTATCAAAACTGCTTCGGGACGATTGTCCTCTGTGCTGTCGGGTCAGAGGGAAATTACTCTTCATGTATTTATGTGTGTGCAAGGACCCACGGTGACATGGATGTCACACTAAATGTTCCTACACATTAGGAATGGGCGATATTTTACCGTTTCAACGATTTACCGTCAAAAAAATTCCTCACGGTAAGAATTTGTATCTCGTGGTAAAAACGATAAATTCCCGTTGATGACGTTTTTGTGTAAAGATGATTTATGGTTCTGCGTTAAATCCACGCACAACAAGAGGAAGGAAGGAAGGAAGGAAGGAAGGAGGAAGGAAGGAGGAAGGAAGGAGGAAGGAAGGAAGGAAGGAAGGAGGAAGGAAGGAAGAAGGAAGGAAGGAAGGAAGGAAGGAGGAAGGAAGGAAGGAAGGAAGGAAGGAAGGAAGGAAAGGAGGAAGGAAGGAAGGAAGGAAGAAAACAAGGAAAAGGAGGAAGGAAAAAAGGAAAGGAGGAAGGAAAAAAGGGAGAAAACAAGGAAGGAAGGAAGGAAGGAAGGAAGGAAGGAAGGGAGGAAAACAAGGAAGGGAGAAAAAACAAGGAAGGAAGGAAGGAAGGAAGGAAGGAAAGAAGAGAAAGAAGGGAGGAAAACAAGAAGGGAAGAAGGAAGGAGAGAAACAAGGAAAGAGAGGAAGGAAGGGATAAAAGAAGGAAGGAAGGAAGAAAACAAGGAAGGAAGGAAGGAAGGAAGAAAGGAAGGAAGGAAATGAGGAAGGAAAGGAGAAAAAAAAGGAAGGAAGGAAACAGGAAAGGAGGAAGGAAAGGAGGAAGGAAGGGAGAAAACAAGGAAGGAAGGAGAGGAAAAGAAAGAGGAGAAAACAAGGAAGGAAGGAAGGAAGGAAGGAAGGGAGGAAGGAAAACAAGGAAGGGAGGAAAACAACAAGAAGGAAGGAAGGAAGAAGGAAGGAAGGAAGGAAGGAAGGGAAGGAAGGAAGGAAGGGAAGGAAGGAAGGAAGGAAGGAAGGAAAGGAAGGAAGGAAGGAAGGAAGGAAGAGAGGATAAATTTCCGTTGATGATGTTTTTGTGTAACAAACATGGCGGATCTGAGAGCGAGATAGATTTATAGTTACAAAGATGGAGTTGAATTGGTATTTTTTTTATCGTCATTTTTTATCGTTATCGGGATAAATGCCAGAAAATTATCGTGATAACATTTTTTAGTCCATACCGCCCATCCCTACTACACATATAGTCCACTTCCACCCCATGTCTTTTCCTCCAGTAGAAACTGGATCTGGGTTCTTCTGTGTTAAGAGATGCAGCGTAGAGCATGTGTACGTCAACACAAACACCAGAGCTGGATGGATCTTAGTCTGCTAACAGAATCAGAGCCACAAGATTGAGTCTTGCCCTCTCCTCCTCCCCGCCTCCTTCCCTCTCTCCTCTTGGATTTGCATTAGCCGTGAATTCATAGGCGGTTATTATCAGTGAGGAGGATAACAAAAAACCGCTGTATGTCGTCACTGGAAAAGAGGTTGTTTTCATAGGATTTGAGGGGGGAAAAAAAGGGCCCTGGGATATAGATTGGATCAGAAACCATATGTGAGACTGGATCTTTCTGAGGCCGATAATAAAGAGGTTTTCGGGGACGTAGTCTGCATTTACCGTCGCTGCTAGTCTCTGCTTACATAAGCACAACCTTTGCCAGCTCAGCAGTCAGTCAGACGGGCTTTAAAAGGAATGCAGATTTATGCAAATGAGGTTGCTGTGGGGTTTGTGGTGGCGAAACCGTGGTAACGGGAAGAGGAATGAGGTTTAAAGAAAGCCGTGGCTCGGCGGAGGACGCTCTCTACCCACAATGCCCTCCGGTGTTTGTTTACACAGCCGCCGTGGCTTGTGGTTTTTTCTGCGAGGTAGAGCCAACCATCTCGTAAGCCTCTTCCGCAAAGCCCTTTCATGCGTATTGTGGGGTATCATTTTGACAAAATCCAGACTTGTACAGGCAACTTATCTGTTTTCAGAAGGGTGAATGTTAAATTGCTGTTTTTACTCATATTTCTGCAATGTTTGTTTCTGAAAAGATCACTTGAGTCAACAAGTAAATAGTCATAATTCCTTCAAGCGCGGTCTCTGAAACAGAGCGTCGCACCCAAACAGCTGCAGGACGCTGGAACTCGTGCAGGACAAACAGGATTTTTTTAACTCCCTCTTTTATGCAAGCAGAAAATGATCGTCTGATTTACAGGAATTTAGCGTCCATCCTTGAATTAGGAATGGGCGATATTTTACCGTTCAGGATATACCATCAAAAAAATTCCTCACGATAAGAATTTGTCATTGGAAGAAGGAAGGAAGGAAGGAAGGAAGGAAGGAAGGAAGGAAGGAAGGAAGGAAGGAGGAAGGAAGGAAGGAAGGAAGGAAGGAAGGAAGGGAAGGAAGGAAGGAAGGAAGGAAGGAAGGAAGGAAGGAAGGAAGGAAGGAAGGAAGGAAGGAAGGAGGGAGGAAGGAAGGAAGGAAGTGAAGGGAGGGAGAAAACAAGGAAGGGAGGAAGGAAGGAAGGAAGGAAAGGGGAGAAGGAAGGGAGAAAACAAGGAAAGGAGGAAGGGAAGGGAGAAAACAAGGAAAGGAGGAAGGAAGGAGAGAGCAGGAGGAAAGACGGGAGGAAGGAAGGAAGGAAGAAAGAGCAGGAGGAAAGAGGCAGGAGGAAGGAAGGAAGGAAGGAAGGAAGGAAGGAAGGAAGGAAGGAAGGAAGGAAGGAAGGAAGGAAGGAAGGAAGGAAGGAAGGAAAGGGGAGAAGGAAGGGAGAAAACGAAGAAGGAAGAGGAAGAAGGAAGAAGGAAGGAGGAAGGAAGGAAGGAAGGAAGGAAGGAAGGAAGGAAGGAAGGAAGGAAGGAAGGAAGGAAGGAAAGGGGAGAGAAGGAAGGGAGGAAAACAAGGAAAGGGGGAGAAGGAAGGGAGAAAACAAGGAAAGGAGGAAGGAAGGGAGAAAAGAGGAAGGGAAGAAGGAAGGAGAGAGCAGGAAGGAAGGAAGGAAGGAGGAGAGCAGGAGGAAGGAAGGAAGGAAGGAAGGAAGGAAGGAAGGAAAGGGGAGAAGGAAGGGAGAAAACAAGGAAAGGGGAGAAGGAAGGGAGAAAACAAGGAAAGGGGAGAAGGAAGGGAGAAAACAAGGAAAGAAGGAAGGGAAGGGAAAAAAGAAGGAAGGAAGGAAGGAAATGAGCCTGAAAGAGAAAGAAAGAAAGAAAGAAAGAAAGAAAGAAAGAAAGAAAGAAGAAAGAAAAGAAAGAAAGAAAGAAAGAAAGAACAGAAAGAAAGAAAGAAAGAAAGAAAGAAAAGAAAGAAAGAAAGAAAGAAAGAAAGAAAAGAAAGAAAGAAAGAAAAAAATTCCCGTTGATACGTTTTTGTGTAACAAACATGGCGGATCTGAGAGCGAGATAGATTTATAGTTGAAAAGATGGAGTTGAATTGGTATTTTTTTTTAATCATTATCGGGATAAATGCCAGAAATTATCGTGATACATTTTTTAGTCCATACCGCTCATCCCTACCTTTTAATCTGTCAATAATTATTACGACCCATGACGTACGTTGTGAAAGGCTTGCACGTCACAGGTTGGGAGGAACGTATACTACGATTCCGATTTAAAAAGAGGGAAGATGCAGGTGGAGGGATGATAGGTGCTCTTAATCGGCGGGGGCAGAAGTTGCAGCACAACTTTCTGCAGACAAACAATAGCCCAGAGCTAATCCGTCTCCCAATGTGAACTAATCCTCCCGGTTTTGTCTTGCAGTCAATATGCACTGTATGACAAACACACACCACACACACACACACAGACACGGACTGTAATTAAGTGTGGACCAATATAAGTCTGCAGCTTTGATTTCGTGGGATTAAAGCAAACCAGCTGCCTGATCGTCGCTCTTCCAGCCTAATCAAAAGATTACGGGGTGTGGGGCGTCTAACAAGTGGCCTGATCATATATGAAACAAGCTGGGACTCTACTGTGTGAATGTTTTCTGCTCTGCAAAGTCTCCATCAACAGTAAATTAACTTCTCAATCTCTTCCACACACAGGCACAATGTGCAGATGCAAACAAACGTTGCACATATTTATATATTTTCAGGATGTATGTCATTTTTAATGGTTACATGATGGAATAATGTGATTATAGAAAATCTGAGGGTAGATTGACAGTTTAAAAAACATTGTATGTAAGCTTGGTTTGTTTCCTCAACTCCGTTACGATCTTCAACTCCGTCACACATACATTTATCATTGTTTATGAAAACATCATCTATTGATGGTTGGAGGTTGTCTGAAATGTTTAGAACAGGGTCGGCAACCCGTTAGCTCTAGAGCCGCATGCGGCTCTTTAGCGCCGCCCTAGTGGCTCCTGGAGCGTTTTCAAAAATGTTTGACCTTTTTTTCTTTTTTTTCCATTTTTCCTTTTTTTTCTCTTTTTTCTTTTTTTCTAATTTTTTTTTTTTTCTTTTTTCTTCTTTTTTCCTTTTTTTCTCCCTTTCCTTTTTAATCTCAACATTTCAAGTTTTTTCTCGACATTTCGACTTTTTTTTCAAGATTTCAACTTTTTTCTCTGACATTTGGACTTTTTTCTCAACATTTCAACTTTTTTCTCGACATTTTGACTTTTTTCCTCAACATTTCAACTTTTTTCTTGACATTTCAACTTTTTTCTCGACAATTTTGACTTTTTTCTCAAAGTGCATAATGAAAAAAAAAATCGTCCCCCAGTTATAACTAATATAGCTACATGCAGCATGTGTTGCCTTCATTCTAAAGGCTTATACAAGACTTTTAATTTTTTGTGGCTCCAGACACATTTGTTTTTTGTGTTTTTGGTCCAATATGGCTCTTTCAACATTTTGGGTTGCCGACCCCTGGTTTAGATAATTTTAATTATCTAAACTTATCGTATAGTTAATTTTTTAACTCACATTCTGAAGTTTTAAAACAACTTTAACTCAAAGTCCAAGAGGCCCTTGGTTAAAAAGATTGCTATTTCAGGTGGAGGAATAGGCAAATGTGTGATATTGTCAGCATTTTTTATGTTCCTCAATTATTGAATTAGAGTGAGGGACATCTGATTCATAGAAAAATTATGTTTGAATTACAATAATATGTTTTAATAGAGTTCAGACCAATTCCATAGTGTCCATAACCGGAGTTGACCAAAATGATTACGATTTGCAACCTGAGGTGGGGAAAATATGATTTTCTACAACTTTAATATGTTCTTAAAGTTGTTATTAATACATTTGGGTAAAAAATTTGAGAATGTCAATGTCTAAATTGCACCGGTTTGGAAGAATGACCCCGTATATATTTTCAGCCGACTGCTTAGGCCTGTAAGGCACGCGAAAATGTCGTCTGACCCTGCAAGGGTGGTGACGATGAGCGGCGGGGGACAGCGTAGAGAAGCATCACTTTGTCAGACAGGACGTTGCAGCAGCAACAAGACGTAACCAGGCTATAAATAAACTAGGATTCTCTTCTCTGTCACTGAAGATGTTAAAACTGATCAATAGCTGGATGTGAAAGATGCAAATTGGTCCTCAGTTTTCACAAGATGGATGTGAACAACCTCTGATCCCTTAAAGAGCCGCCTGACCTCCACGCCGCTTCACATGGCATCACGGAGCAGGAAGTCATTATCCTGAGTAATTAGAATAAAGTCCACAATGATTCCCTGTCGACTTTGCTCTGTTTTAACGCACCTAGTCGGATCGAAGGTACGGTGTCTCATTTATGTCAAAAGTTGCATGCAGAAAAAAAACATGCCGCTGAACTCGTGCTCGTGATTGGAGTTGGGGAAATAGTATTTAGGGCTGGGATCGATTCAAATATCAAGAATCGATTCGATTCCGGTTCTTAAGATTCAGAATCGATTATCACGCTTTGATTCGATCCGATATTGATTTGGGTTACTGTTAATAAAACTGTTTTTTCAAGCTGTTGCATGATTATATGACTGTCTAGTTATGCAACATATTACTACTAGTATTATATTGAGATTAAACAGCAAGTATTGCAGCTAATGATGCTGTAAGGACCAATCAGCTCCCAGAATGCTGATAGAACTGCTTTGCAGAAACATCGTGTGGGGCAGAATTATCAAACAGATCCACGGGAGGCAAACAGAGACGGATGAAATCGCTTTTAATTTTTTCCCCATTTATGAGAATTTGTTTTTAACATTTATGCAAATGTAACCCCAAGACAGTATATAAAGCAAAGAAATATAGACAATTTATGCAATTATAACTGAAAACTTTAATGTTTTCATACCTTTAAAACATATTTAAAGGCAAAAAACTGGTACCCAGTTATTCTCGTGTCCACTCAAAATATTCCTTTTTTGGGCATAAACAAAAAAAATAACCAAAAGTTGTAATGTAATGATGAAAACAAACAAACTAATTTTTTTTTTTTTTTTTTTTTTCTTAAATCGATATTTAGACATATGAATCGATTTTTAGGAATTAATATGAGAATCTATTTAAAATCGGAGAATCGATCTTTTCAACACAGGCCTAATAGTAATCGAAATAGAAATGAACAGAACACAGTTTATAAATATACTTTTGACATGAACGTGAATATGTTTCTTACTTCTTTCGTACTTTATGCATCCAGTCCGATCCTTAAACCCAGCACACATCATCCCATTGTGTTTAACAGGGGAAACAGTTTTAAGTAAAATTTGAAAGCATAAATTTGAAAATGTGAATACTTTTGAGTTAAAAATAATCCTATCTCCTCTTCAAGCATAAATGAACAGAACACAGTTCTTCACAAGTTGAAGGTTGTAGTTGAGAAATGTGGTTTCACAAATGTACTTTTGACATAAACAGGAATATTTTTCTTACTTCTTTCTTGCTTTATGCATCCAGTCCGATCCTTAACCCAGCATATATCATCCCGTGTGTTTAACGGGGTCATAGTTTTGAAATTAACATAACATAACATAATCCTATCTCCTTCTCAAGGACCATTTAAGTCTGATGATATGTCATCCAGTGATTCAGACTTCATCCGGTGAGTGCAGCATCACAGACCCAGATAAGAGTTACCTATCTGTCTTTATCTAATTTGAAATTCTGACACATTTTCTTTACTTTCTTTAAAAGTAACGATGTGCTGTGGTGCAACACTGATTTCAGAAGAGGTGCAGCGTTCAGCGAAGGAGGGTGATGTGTTGTAGATGCTGACTCTACTCCCTTAAAGCCTTCTGCTGTAAAACAAAAAGATGAAGCAGCCGCTGCATTTCTTTGGTGTTTCCACCCAACAATTAGGAATGGGCGATATTTCACGGTTCACGATATACAGTCAAAAAAATTCCCTCACGATAAAAATTTGTATCTCACGGTTAAAAACGATAAATTCCCGTTGATGAAGTTTTTGTGTAAAGCTGATTTATGGAGAAGGAAGGAGAAGGAAGGAAGGAAGGAAGGAAGAAGGAAGGAAGGAAGAAGAGGAGGAAGGAAGGAAGGAAGGAAGAAGGAAGGAAGGAAGGAAGGAGGAAGGAAGGAAGGAAGGTAGAAGGAAGGAAGGAAGGAAGAAGGAAGAAAGGAAGGAAGGAAACAAACAAGGAAAGGAGGAAGGAAGGAGAGAAAGGAAGGAAAGAAAGGGGAGAAGGAAGGGAGAAAACAAGGAAAGGAGGAAGGAAGGGTAGAAAAGAGGAAAGGGAAGAAGGAAGGAGAGAGCAGGAGGAAAGAAGGAAGGAAGGGAAAAAAGAAGGAAGGAAGGAAGGGAA